>NW_014013394.1:17243-34637 GCF_000611645.1 Monoraphidium neglectum | reverse complement strand
GGGGGGTGGGTGGGACGGAGGCTTTGGCGGCGGCGCCGCGGGCGGTGACTTTGGGGATGGCCTTGAGCAGGACCCCGAGCATGAGCTGCTGCAGGCGCCGCGCCGTGTGGCGCATGTCGGGGTCAGCTACAGCCGCGCCAGCAAGCAGGTGGACGTGCACGCGCTCAAAGATATCATCTGGGGCGGCGTGCTGCGGGCCGGCGGCGGTGATGGGCAGGCTCAAGTCGGCCTGGAAGCGTCGGGGGCGGCGCAGGAAGCTGCCGAGCAGCCGGTGGACTTCCGGGACGTGATCAAGGTGGTGCCAAAGGAGAGCCCCGCGGGCCGCCTGGAAGACATGTCTGTGCACATGTGCTTCATCTGCCTGCTGCACCTGGCCAACCAGCACGGGCTGGAGGTCAAGAGCGGCGACGACCTGCGGACGCTGACTGTCAGGGGGCGGCCGCAGGCGGCCATGGGAGGGTAGGCGCGCCGTGGGGCTGTTCTGTCTGTGTGTGTAAGTTTGTGCTGTCCGCGAGCGCCGTGGTTGGCCCGCCGTCCGGTCCCAGGGCGGCTGGGAGTTTGTGAATCGGCGGGCAAGTGCGGCCCTGGAGCCTTTAATTGCTGGCAGATTATTTGCAACAGCTGGGTGACACAATCTCATGTAAGCAAGATTGCAACATGATTGATGCCACCGTTTTGGTTGATGCCACCGTTTTTGTAACTGGACAATGACTGTGCTTGTCCATTACACTCACTGCTCCACCTGTTTGTGTGGCATCAAACAAAGAAGAATAGCATAACACAACTAGAAAGGAAGGCACTGAGAGGCCATCATAATCGTTGCAAAAAAAGGGCATAATCCGTTTGGGGCAACGCACTTCGCAAAACCTACACCAGCTCAAACCGCAGCACGTCACCAGGGCACTGGGCGCTCACGCTTTCGCAGTGCGCCCATACACCACTCGTGACCGCACCGGCCGGCAGCTTCACAACCAGCTCCCGCAGGCAGGGGCCAACACACCCACACAACACGAGTGGCGCTACCAGGGCGTCTATGCACTCTTTCGCAATGGGCAGCCTTCTAGACCCCTCCTCAAACTCAGCTTTTACGTGCAGCTCCATGCACTGCAGCCGCTGGAACAGCGGCAGGCACAGCAGCCCGCCCTCGTGAGCGCCTTTGGCCAGGCCGCCGTCGCCGCCGCCTGCGCGCGGCAGGCGGCAGGGGTCCAGCACGAGCCGCTCAAGGCTCGGCCCCAGCTCGGCAGCCAGGCGCGGCAGCAAGTAGCCCAGGGGCAGCGCGGCGCAGCTGGGCTGATCCACTATGTACACCAGCTCTGTAAGGCGCCGCGCCTGCCACGCCGTCAGCGAGCGCAGCAGAGCCGCGGCGCACTCATATGGCTCGTTGGCCTGGCCCGGCCACAGGTTCCAGCCCCTGCCCTCGAGCGCCACGCTCCTCAGGCGCGGCAGGCTGCGCAGGACGGCGTCGTACGCGGCCACGCCCTCAACGTCCAGGGTGTCCTCTTGGTAGCCGCTTAGGGTCAGCTTCTCGAGGGTGGGGTGGTTGGCAAGCGGCGCCAGGTCCAACATGGGGAGCTCGCTAACTTGCAGTGCGGTCAGCTTGGGGGCAAGTAAAAGGAAGGCGTCGGGCTGTGGTGAGGTGTGGCAGCAGAACCCTGGCACGGCGAGCTCCCGCAGGTTGTGAAACATGGGGAGAGCGCCGCGGTCGATGTCCAGGCCACAGCGGTAGACGTCTCGGGTTTCCACATCCAGGGACTCGAGACTTGGAAAGACGGTATCCAGGCCGACGGGGCCGCAAGCAAACCAGTTGGCGGCCAACCTGACGTCAATGGTGTGCGAGATGGTGCCGCCCCAGTTCCTGCAACGTTGCGCCGGTGGGCGGTGTGAGCACGGGGCGGCCGCGGCGCGATTGTGCTGACTACTGCACATGAGTGTCCATGCGTGCGCAAGGAGGCTCACGAGCGCATGTAGACAGGGCCCCACGATTTGCGCGCGTTGTACAGACCAAACTACCATACATGCAGGTGGGCGCGTGCTCATGCGCATGCGCATGCACGTGCAGATGCACACACACATGCGGGTACCCACGCCAGTAGAGCGTAGACGAAAGGCACGCCATGGCGACCCCCCTGGGGGCCACCCAGGCAGTTGCCCTGACACTCACTCTGTGTCAAGCGTCAGGCTGGTGATGCCAGGCAGCTCCAGGCCGCGGAAGCCAGCCCAGTCGTGATCTTCCCAGTCAAGGCACGCCTTGGTAACTCCGTGCTTGCGACCACATGCAGCCGAGCTGCAGCGCCCGCAGCGCGCCGCAGTTGGTCGCGCAGAAGCGCAGCACGAGCGCGAGGCTGGAGAAGCTGCGGGCACGGTTTGGATTTGCCGAGCAGGGCCTCAGCCGTGGTTACATGCAAGCTACAAAGGCAGGGTGCCGAGTCCAAGGCCAGCGCAGCAACACCATGATAATGTGCGAACGCAGCCGGCCCGTCTGTTGATCCGGGCCTGCTCACCTCCAGTCCTCGAGGCTGAGGCGCGTCAGGCAGGTCAGCGCGGGCAGCGCGGCAGCCAGCACGGCGGCTCCGAGCCCCTCCCCGCAGTCCATCTCCAAGTCCTGCAGCCGCGTCAGGGATGCCAGTGCCGCCGACGCGGCGGCGATATGCTGCGGCTCGCAATGGTTCCGGCCGTACGTCATCGCCGGGCAGAACAGCTTCTGGAGGCTGCCAGCCCACGGTGTCAGCAGCGGAAGCGCGGCGGTTGTGGTCGTTGCGGCGTGCCTGACAACCGTCTCCACATCAGGGCACAACCGCACAAGTTGCTGCAGCTCCTCATCCGTCAGGCCCTCGAAGAAGGCACCCTCAACATGCCGCACAGTGGGCAGTGCGCCGTCTGGCAGGCAGGCAAGCGCTGCCACGGCCACGCCATTGTCGTCGTCCAGTGTAAGTTCTTCTAAAGCCGGGAAGCGGGTCGCCAAGCGCGCCGCGGTTGGCGTCACAATGCCGCTGTCCCTGTCGACGAACACTCTCACATACCTGCGGCACTCATTGAAAGCGGCGCAAGACGACTGGCACGCGAAGCTGAAGCTGCGCCACGACTCCCGAATCAAACGGGACTTGATGGACTCAGTAATAGATACAGGCAGCTGACCGAATCCCAGCTGCCATGGAGACGGATCACCCATGTCGGCGTGTTGGGAGATCTGGCCCCCGGTGAGGCACGAGTTGGCAGGGATGAGATGTATTAGCAACAGTATGCGTGCGCGATGCCGCAGTGGTGGTCCTCCTGCGAATACCAGAAAAACAGTTTTTGAAGTGTTTTGGCGGGATTGGCGCAATCCACCACCTGGTCAGGTGACTCTGCGCGCAGGTGACTCTGTTGATCTGTGACTGCAGTGCAAGTTCAGGAGTTGCATCGCATATGTCGATGTGTGCTGTGCTTTGTTCCGCTAACAGAGCAAGATTCTTGTAGAATATTTAATTTGCTGTCATGATGTCAAGACTGACATTCGCGATTGCCCGTGCAAAGGTGCATCGCTCCAACTCATCACAGCCCTGCTCGTCTGTTGCGCCCGCTCGTGCTTTTATCGCGGCGCCCTTTATGATACAAAAGACACCTCAAAAAACAACTTGCAGCTGGCTACTATTGCTGTGGTTGCGACAATTTGAACACCTAGTGTGCGGTCGTTCAGCAACTCAAGGATATCGACAAGCCTGATACAAAGAGTTTAGGGTTGGGGAACACCTAGGGAAGCGATACATACAATGCCGTTATAAGCTCAAAGATATCATCTGGGGCGGCGTGCTGCGGGCCGGCGCCGGCGACGGGCCAAGCGCCGTCGGTGCGGAAGCTGCGGGGGCGGCACAGGAAGCTGCCGAGCAGCCGGTGGACTTTCAAGGTGGTGCCGAAGGAGAGCCCCGCGAGCCGCCTGAAAGACATGTCTGTGCACATGTGCTTCATCTGCCTGCTGCACCTGGCCAATCAGCACGGGCCAGGGGAGGGTAGGGGCGTCGCGGGGCTGCGCGGCCGGTGTGTCGCCGGTGTGCTGTTAGTGAGCTCTGCGTTTGGGCCGCCGCCAGGTCCCGGGGCGGCTGGGTGTTTGTGGTTGCGGTGGGCAGACGCGACCCTGGTGCCTTGCTGGCAGGAGGTTTGCAAAAGCTGGGTGAGACAATGCTGTCAGCAAGATTGCAACGCAATTGATGCAACCTTTTTGATTGTGTGAATAAGTTTTTGTTACTTGGCAATGGCTGTGCGTTTGAATCACACCAAGTGCCCCACCTGACGGTATGGCATGACACACATAATTGGCACAACACAACCTCAATTGAAAGCAGCACAACAAGCGTCCATCATGCACGTTGCAAGCAAGGCATGGAACGCCTGGAGGCAAGGCAACATGCACAATCTGCACCAGCTCAAATCTACACCAGCTCAAACCGCAGCACGCCACCAGGGCACTCGGCGCTCATGCTTTCGCAGTGCGCCCACACACCACTCGTGACCGCACCGGCCGGTAGCTTCACAACCAGCTCCCGCAGGCAGGGCGCAACACAGCCACCATATACAAGCGGCTGCACCAGGGCGTCTATGCGCTCTTTCGCGATGGGCAGCCTGACAGGCCCCTCGTCCATCTCAGCCTCCACATGCAGCTCCATGTACCGCAGCCGCTCGAACAGCGGGAGGCACAGCAGCCCGCCCTCGCGCACGCTCTCAGGCAGGCCGCCGCCGCCGCGCGCGCGGGGCAGGCGGCAGGGGTACAGCTCGAGCCAATTGAGGCTCGGCCCCAGCTCGGCCGCCAGGCGCGGCAGCACGTAGCCCAGGGGCAGCGCGGCGCTGTCGGGCTCGGCCACCTCGTACACGAATTGTGTGAGGCGCCCCGCCCGCCACGCCGCCAGCGAGCGCAGCAGCGCCGAGGCGCAGTCGTACGGATCGTCGGCCTCGCCCGGCCACAGGTTCCAGCCCCTGCCCTCGAGCGTCACGCGCCCCAGGCGCGGCAGGCTGCGCAGGATGGCGTCGTACGTGGGCACGCCCTCGACGTCCAGAGTGTCTGTTTGGTAGCCGCTCAGGGTCAGCTTCTCGAGGGTGGGGTGGTTGGCGAGCGGCGTGAGGTCCGACATGGGCAGCTCGCTCACGACGAGGGAGGCCAGGTTCGGGGCCAGCGAAACAAAGGCCTCGGGCTGTGGGGAGCTGTGGAAGCAGAAGCGGTTCACAGTGAGCTCCCGTAGGTTCTGGAAGGTGGGGAGGGCGCCGGGGTATATGTCCAGGCCGCAGCGGTAGATACCCTCGGCGTCCACGGTAAGGGACTCGAGGCTGGGAAAACAAGAGTGCAGGCCGACGGCGCCGCGCGCAAACCAGGTGGCGGACAAGGTGACCTTCTCGTTGTCTGGGACGCCGTTGCACCAGTCCCTGGACGCCACGCGGGTGTGCAGGTTGCGCAAGGGGGGGGGGTCGCAATCGTGCTGACTGTCGCACATGAGCGTGTATGTGAGCGCGAGGAGGCTTGTGCGCGCATGCAGGAAGCCGCCATGATAGTCTTGGAGTGTGTTGACCATGGCGTGCGTCATGCGGATGCATGCAAACACACACACACACACGCACGCATGCGCGCGTGCCTGCACGCACAGGCACACGCACGCACACGCACGCACACACACACACACACGCGTGCACACACACACACACACACGCATATGCATACACGCATGCACGCAATCAAGCGCAGACGACGGGCACGTGGCCCCAGCCAATCGCTCTGTATCTCACTCCGTCCAGAGGGTCAGGCT
Organism: Monoraphidium neglectum; assembly: GCF_000611645.1. Taxonomy (NCBI): domain Eukaryota; kingdom Viridiplantae; phylum Chlorophyta; class Chlorophyceae; order Sphaeropleales; family Selenastraceae; genus Monoraphidium; species Monoraphidium neglectum. The sequence goes on along the minus strand of NW_014013394.1, from coordinate 28,869 downwards.
GGTGACCCCCGGCAGCTCCAGGCCGTGGTAGCCAGCCCAGTCGTGATCTTTCCAGTCGAGGCTTGCCTTGCGGTCCCGCGCCTCTGACCACATACGGCCGAGCTGCAGCGCCTGCAGCCCGCGGCAGCCGGTGGCGCAGGAGCGCAGCACCTGCGCAAGGCCGGCAAAGCTGCGGGCAAGGTATGGAGGTGCCGAGCAGAGTGTCAGCCGTGCTACCATGCTTGGGACAGACGCGGGGTGGCGGGCCTGGGCAGCACAGCGCCAGGCTCATGTGCGAATGCACCACCCCCGTCTGACGCCCCGAGCGTGCTCCGTCTCACCTCCAGTCCTCGAGGCTGAGGCGCGTCAGGGAGGTCAGCGCGGGCAGCGCGGCAGCCAGCACTGCGGCGCCGCGCCCCTCCCCGCAGTCCATCTGCAAGTCCTGCAGCCTTGTCAGGGACGCCAGCGCCGCCGTCGCGGCGGCGATCTGCTGCGGCTCACGCTCGCTTTGGCTGAACAGCAACGCTTTGCAGGACAGCTTCTGCAGGCTGGCCCCCCACGGCGTCAGCAGCGGCAGCACGGCCATTGTGGTCGTTACAGCGTGCCTCACAACTGTCTCCACATTGGGGCACAGCCGCACAAGTTGCTGCAGCTCCTCATCTGCCAGACCCCGGTAATAGGGGCCCTTGACGTGCCGTACCGTGGGCAGCGCACCGCCTGGCAAGCAGGCGAGCGCCGCCACGACCACGCCATTGTTGTCGTCCAGTGTAAGTTCCTCTAAAGCCGGGAAGCAGGTTGCCAAGCGCCCCACGCTTGGCGTCACAACGCCGCTTTCCCTGTCGGCGAACACCATTACTTGTCTGCGGCACGAGTTGAAGGCGGCACGATACGACCGGCACGCGACGCTGCAGCGGCGCCACGAGCCCCCGTCCAAACGCGACTTGATGGACTCAATGACAATTTCAGGCAGCTGACCAAATCCCAGCTGCCATGGAGACAGATCGCCCATGATAACATCTGCGCGTTCGTTGATCTACTGTAGCCCCCGGTGAGTGCACGAGTTGGTATTAGAAATGGATGGAATCAGTGAAAGAGAGCGCGGCGACACGATGGATTTTGTCCGGGGAACACCAGAAACAAGATCTTTGAAGTGTTTTTGCGCAACCTACCGTGGTCACCGCGACAGGTGACTCAGTGCCTGCAGTGAAAGTTCAGGAGTTGCATCGCGTTTGTTGATGTGTGCTGTGCTTTGTTCCGCTCACAGAGAAATATTCTTTGTGATCAATCATTTGTTGTCATGATGTCAAGACACACTGACCAATTGCCGCAGCACACCAGCCCGGGCTGGAGGTCGAGAGGGGCGACGACCTGCGGACGCTGACCGTCAGTGGGGTGAGTAGGCGCCCCATGGGGCTGCGCGGTCTGTGTGTCGCCGTGTGCTGTTGGCGAGCACTGCGTTTGGGCGCCCGCCAGGTCCCAGGGCAGCTGGGTGGTTGTGATTGTGGTGGGCAGATGCGGCCCTGGTGCCTTTGCTGGCAGCAATTTGCAAGAGCCAAGTGAGACAACGCTGTCAGCAAGATTGCAACGTGATCGATGCAACCTTTTGTAATATGCGAATCAGGTTTTTGTTACTTGGCAACGGTGCTTGTAAATCATACTTACAGGCCCCACCTGTTTGTATGCGCAAAAGGCACATGATTGTCAGAATCCAACCTCAATTGAAAACAAGGATACAAGCGCACATCATAAGGGTTGCAACAAAAGGCATGGAACGCCCACGGTAACCTGCACAATCTACACAGGCTTGAACCGCAGCACGCCGCCAGGGCACTGGGCGCTCAGCCTGTCGCAGTGCGCCCACACGCCGCTGGTGACGTCGCGGGCCGGCAGCTTCACAACCAGCTCCCGCAGGCAGGGACCCACACACCCACACGACACGAGCGGCGCCACCAGGGCCTCTATGCACTCTTTTGCTGTTGGCAGCCGGACACGTCCCTCCCCAATCTCAGCCTCAATGTGTAGCTCCATGTACCGCAGCCGCTGGAACAGCGGCAAGCACCGCAGCCCGCCCTCGTGAACGCCCTCGGCCAGGCCACCCCCGCCGCCGCCCGCGCGCGGCAGGCGGCAGGGGTACAGCTCCAGCCGCTCCAGGGTCGGCCCCAGCTCAATCGCCAGGCGCGGCAGGACGTAGCCCAGGGGCAGCGCGGCGCAGCTGAATTCTTCCACATCATACAACAGCTCCTTGAGGCCGCGCGCCTGCCACGCTGCGAGCGAGCGCAGCAGCGCCGCACCCCACGCGTACGGATCGTTGTGCCGGCACGGCCACAGGTTCCAGCCCTTGCCCTCGAGCGTCACGCTGCTCAGGCGCGGCAGGCTGCTCAGGATGACTCGCATGCGGGCAGGCTGGCGAGGTCCGCATCCTCCTCGTGGTAGCCGCTCAGGGTGAGCTTCTCGAGGGTGGGGTGGTTGGCGAGCGGCGCCAGGTCCGAGAAGGGGAGCTCCCTGACGTGAAGCGAAGCCAGTTTGGGGGCCAGCGAAACGAAGGCCTCGGGCTCCGTCGCCGGAGGAGTGGCAGCAGAACGCTGGCACAGCGAGCTCCCGCAGGGTGTGAAACGTGGGGAGAGCGCCGGCGTCTATGTCCAGGCCGCAGCCGTACGGGTCATCGTCGTCCACGACAAGGGACTCCAGGCTTGGGAAGAGTGTGTGCAGGCCGATGTCCCCTTGAGCAAACCAGTTGGCTGACAAGGTGACCTCGGTGTCGAACGAGATGCTCTTGCCCCAATCACTTGGATGCCGCACCGGTGCGCAGGTTGAGCATGGGGCGGGGGCGTTGCGGTTGGGTTGACCCTAGTGTCCTTGTGAGCGCGATGAGGTGGATGCGCCCATGCAGGCGGCTCCCATTATTTGCGTGCGGTGCGCAGACCCAGGTATGAGTCATGCAGGTGGGCACGTGCTGATGCGTATGCGCATGCACGTAATGCTGCGCACACACATGCGCATGCACACGCAATCAAGCGCAGACGACAGGCACAAACCCCTGGGCGATTGCCATGAAACCTACTTGGTCCAGAGCGTCAGGCTTGTGATGCCTGGCAGCTCAAGGCCGCGGAAGCCAGCCCAGTCGTGATCTTTCCAGTCCAGGCACGCCTTGTGGCCCCGCGCCTCCGACCACATGCGGCCAAGCTGCAGCGCCCGCAGCGCGCTGCAGCTCGCCGCGCAGGAGTGCAGCACGAGTGCGAGGCTCGCAAAGCTGCGGGCGCGGCATGGAGGTGTCAAATTGAGCGTCGGCCCATGCTACCATACACGCGAGAGATGCAGGGGGCCGAGTCCAAGGCCCGGGCAACACAATGCCAGGCCGAAGTGCGAACGATGCCGGCCGATTGTCGACTTGGGCCCGCTCTGTCTCACCTCCAGTCCTCGAGATTGAGGCGCGTCAGGGAGGTCAGCGCGGGCAGCGCGGCAGCCAGCACGATGGCGCCGCGTCCCTCCCCGCAGTCCATCTCCAAGTCCTGCAGCCTTGTCAGGGACGTGAGCGCCGCCGACGCGGCCGCAATCTGCCGGGGCTCCCACTGGGTGCGGCCGAAATTCGTTGTGCAGGAGACCTTCTGCAGGCTGCCACCCCACGGCGCCAGCAGCGGGAGCACAGCCGCTGTGGCCGTCACAGCGCACTTGACGACCCTCTCCACCTTTGGGCACAGCCGCACTAGTTGCTGCAGCTCCTCATCCGCCAGGCCTTCGTAGTAGCCACCCTCTACTTGCCGCACTGATGGCAGCGCGCCGTCTGGCAGGCAGCCGAGCGCTGCCACAACCACGCCCTTGTCGTCATCCAATGTCAGTTGCTCCAAAGCCGGAAAGCAGGTTGCCAAGCGCGCCATGCTTGGCACCACCACTCCGCTGTCCCTGTCAGCGTACAGTCTCACATGCCGGCGGCACGCGTAGGAAGCGGCGCAAGACGACTGGCACGCAAAGGTGAAGTGGCGCCACGACTCCCGATCCACACGCGACTTGATGGACCCCACAACAAAATCAGGCAGCTGGCCGAATCCCAGCTGCCACGGAGATGGATTGCCCATGTCGGCACCCGCGTTGGCAGCAGATCTAGCCCCCCGGTGAGTGCAAGAGTTGATATGGATGAAAGAAACGAGCAACAGCAGCACGATGCCACAATGGCCGAGTTGTCCTGGGAAGGCCACAAACACGATATTTTGAATTGTTGCACTGGCGCAACCCACACTATGCGCATGGTCACCTGTCACCTGCAGGTGGCAGCGGTGAAAGTTCGGCATTTGCATGGCTTGCCTCAACCTGTGCTGTGCTGTGGTCTACTGACTGATCAACATTCTATGACGTAGCTCCACGGGTTGTCCATGATGTGATGCCTCTCCTGAACCCACTGCATTGTGCCTGTTGCACTCCGTTCAAAGTCTGCATTTGCATTGAGATTGCGGCTTCCAGCAGACACATCATCAAGATACGTAGAGAGTGGCACTTGGGGACAAGAGTGTGTGGTGCACCTTATAGAAGGTGCAAAGCTCAGACATCTCTGTGTCTCTCACAGCTGGCAACAAACGGCTGCCATCGAGTGGCGGTGGACACGCGCTGGATCTGCTTGCGCACAATTTCATTTCTGTGTCGTCATGCCCATGCAGTTGGTGGTTGCGAGGTCATTTGCTGCCCTGGTTGCTGTGTATGTTGTTCGCAAATGTTCATGTTATTCTGAAGACCATTGGGCATCGTCGATGTGAGTGCGCCGCTTTGATGACAGGGTTGTAGTAAGAACAGAGATGAGAGTGATAATAAAAAATCTTGGGAGTTGACAAAAGAGTACAAGATTCTTACAATGAGCAGCAACTGCTACCCATTTGCTGTAAGTGGCCATCACATAAATGGGGGATTCACGCCATCTCACCAATCCAACAAAGACCACAGCCCGCCCTTGCGCTTGACGCCTCCAACGTCGCCAGCACCGCCGCCGCCGCCGCTGCCGCCGCTGCGACCGCCGCCGCCGCCGCCGTCGTCACCGCCGCAGCTTCCAGCGCCCTCGTCGCCCATGCCGCTGCTGCGCTCGCGGTCCCTCGCGGCACGTCGCCGCTCCTTCTCCTCCCGCTCGGCCTTGTATGGGCAGTGCCGGCAAATGTTGCCGCAGCAGGGGCGCCGCTTCAGCGCGAATGCCGTGAAAACATAGTATCCAGTTGCAGGGTCCACATACATGTCGCGCCGTTGCTCCACTGCTGCGGCGTGCAGCTGCTCGATGACCTCAGCTGCGGGCTTGCCTTGCAGCTCGGCCGCACATGGCAGATCCTCCAGCTTCAAAGGCGGTAAACTAGCTGCTTCATCAGTGCTGCTGTGTACAAGGGACTGGGGATCAGGGCCATCTGGAGTGGCGCCTCCGACGACTGCTCCTGCTGATGCGGGTGCGTCATGCGATGCGGCTGCCGCTGCCGCTGCTGTGCGCATGAGCGATTGTGCAGGTGTTGAAACTAGGCTGCCATCATCATGAGCGTCTGCGCAAGCACATTGCTGCATTTTCAGGGAACGAGCGACTGCGCACGAAAAGTAAGTGACCCACAGGTACGCGGAGATCAAATGCCACGGTCGAACTAGAAATTCTGCACTATTCCAAGTTGCCACACCGACATGGGTCGGCCTGACACCCGACGGCCGCCGTTTCATGTGGAAAGCTGCCCAGGGGAGGGTACCCTGCTGTTCCAATGTGGGGTGCTGCTGAGCCAACGCTTTGCACCGAGGCACCCCACAGACAGGCCCGCGTCCACCAATTGGAAACAGTCGATTCAACAGCGATGGGTCAGGGTGACCTAACTAGCCAATCTCCTTCGAACAGTGCAGACGTGGTGCCTGCGCGCTTGCTGGCATTGAAGCTCACACGCTCGACCGCCAACAGGCGTCGCTGGTGCACCAGAGCAGGCAGCAATAAGCTCCGTGATGATTTACCCCTGACGTAAGGGCTTGCTTGTATGTAAGGTTTACCAAGCAATGATAGCTAAGAAGGGTGATGTTTATCGTGACTGTTGTATGAGGTGTTTCAGGACCCCTGCAGCTTGCGCTCAGTTGCAGTACATGACCAACCAGCGAAGTGTGTGAGCCGCACTTCCATCGTGGATCCGATAAGCACCACCACTCTGGTTTTGTAATAGCGTCTGAACCCAGTGCACCCACTTAGACACCAACGATAGACGCCGACGCCATTAAGTACGTTACCACAGCTGCTCTACCCATGGATGCGGGCGTGAAAGGCAGCTACAACCGCGAGCCCAGAGCTGGTAGTGGCCGCAGTTTGCCGTCGGCCGCGACTCCGTTTCGCGTTGGCACTTGCAAATTGATTGTACAGCGCAAAGCGTCCAGGGTTGGGTGCCGCACACGCACACACGTACACACGTGCTGCGATGTGGGCTGCCAAAGTCAACAAAGTGCGCGGCAGCTCGTCAAAGGCAGGAGGTCCAGGCATCCCTGCAGGAACCCCGCAGGCCAGAACCTGAACAGCGACAACAAGCTTGCGCAGCCATTCACACCAACGCAGGGGAGTTGATGTGATGAAGCTGCTGGGGCAGCTAGCAGATGCAGGGTGTTGGACTATGACTGTCAGGCGAATGAGCTTGAATGCTCATGCCAGCCTGCCCCAGGCGCAAGGAGAGCGTCTCAGCCCTGGCCGCGCGTATCGCGGCGGCTGCGGCTGGGGGTCAATAGTGGATGCGGGAATGGAAAGTGTGTGATTCAGTGATGAGCGGCAACAGCCATACCAGTACCAAGGCTTAAATGCTTTTGTGTGCCTACCAGCAAGGCAGACGGAGCCAACATACGCGCAACAGGCAGTTGTAAGGCATCAAGATGAGTCAAGCCCCGTAGGGTGCGTGGGCGCCAGCTGGGGGTGTTCACGAGACAAGTTCAAAGAACAAAGAGGTCTGTTGGAGCTGCATTGCTCTTATCATCTTGCAGGAGGGCAGGCACAAAGGAGACTAGTGTGCCACATCCCCGCGCAGGGGCCAGCCCACGTGTATTTGTCCCCACTCCTGACTGGGCGCTGAGCAGCCTCCGCAGGTGACCATGGTGGAGCACCCCCAGCCTGACAACCCGCCCCTTGCATCGCACAGCCCCTGACACACCAGCCAGCAAACACACTCTGACCGGCCACGACTGGCCGTCTTCCACGGCGGCCTGGAGGCCTTGCGACATTCAAACGAGCGCACCCCGCGGCGCCCCGCAACCGTGCGCCCTGACCTCACGCACGGCATAGCTGCGAGGAGGGCAGAATCGGCCCTGTCGCGGCAGCGAGCCATGCGCCTGCTGGAGCGGGCCCGGAGATCTGCTCAGAGGCACCCCCTGTAGAGGTCCAGGTACGACTGGGCGGAGCGCGACCAGCTCCAGTCCTGCTGCATCGCGCGCGGCACCAGGTCGCTGCGCCACCACTCGTTGCCCTTGAGGAACGCGTCCATCGCGCGGTGCACCGCCGCCTCCACGGCTGCCTCTCCGCGGCCTGAGCGGGTCGAAGCAGTGCGGGTCGGGAAGGGTCGTCAGGAGGAGGATGAACGGCGGCCGGTTCGAGGGTGCTGCGCGCACCAGCAGAGGTGGCTTGGGACCAAGCCGCCAGCAGTGAGCAGGCACAGCAAAACGGCCAGCAAGAGGCAAAGCGTGGAGGGCCGATCGGCACCAGAGCAAAACAGTGCTAGCCTGCTGGGCCCTCACCGCTGAACACGAAGCCGTTCCTGTCGCGGTCGGGGACCCCCTGGTCCGCCACGTCACGGATCGTATCCGCCAGGCCCCCGGTGTGGTTGACGATCGGGACGGTGCCTGGGAGGGGCAGCCGCAGGACGCGGTGGAGCGATGGGAAAGGAGCGTCAGCGTCAGCCGGGGGGTCAGGGAGCCAACAGGAGGAGGGCTGCACTCCGCAGGGCTTTGGGGTGCCGCATCTGTGGGGCACAGCGCAGCGCGCGGGCGGGGGCGGCGGCGTGCTGCGCGCCCACCGTAGCGCAGGGAGATGAGCTGGGTGAGGCCGCACGGCTCGAAGAATGAGGGGATCTGGGGCGAGGGCGAGGGCGACGGCGGGGGCGCGGGCCGTGGGGCGCGGCGCGCCGCATGAGGCCATCGCGGCATGGCACCCCGGGGCCGCGGGGCGGCAGGGCGCGGGGGCGCAGGATCGGGCTGGGGTGAGGGAGGATCCAGCCCTGACTGCCCGGGCGCGTTGAGACCAGCCCCTTAACCGCCTTCGCACATGAGGGGGAAGCCTGCAGCGCTGCGAGCTGGACGCCCCCGAGGATCTGCTCCCGACTGCAATCGAAGCCCCCGCTGCACCCATGTTCTGTGTCGTGCAGGCAAACCCGCCGCGTGGCGTCCCAACTGTGCCCACCAGGATCATGTCGGCCCCCGCGTAGATCCTGTGGGCGAGGCCCTCGTCGTAGCGCAGCACCAGCCGCGCGTCGCCGCCGCGCCCGTACTCGCGCGCCATGTCCTCCCACTGGCGCTGCACCTCGGGCTCCGACGCGGTGCCGAGCACCACCACCTGCGCGGTGTCGGTGCAACGGTTGCGCAGGGTGAGAGGGATTGCAAACGTGACAACAGGAACAGGATCGGCCACGTCTGCAGCAACACGGGTGGCCAGGCAGCCCGATGGTGGCGCACAACCGCTTATGACCGCCTCGCAGACGGCTGCGTCACTAATGCCCGCACCTGTGCGCCGCGCGCAATGGCCGTCTTGATGCCGTGCAGGATCAGCGGCAGCCCCTTCTGCACTGTCAGCCGCGACACCACCGCCAGCAGCGGCCGCCCTGGCTGCGCGGGCGCCTCTGCCGCCCCGGCCGCCGCCGCGGCCGCAGCGCTGCCGTTGAGCGCGGCGGCCTGCACGGCGGCGGCCTCGGCCAGCACCCAGGAGGGGGCCGCGTAGGGCAGCGCCAGCTCTTCCAGGAGCAGCCGCTTGCACACCTCCTTGGCCGCGGGGGCGGCCGCGGAGAAGCGGGCGGGCAGGAAGGCGTCGTGCTCGGGGCACCATGACTCGTGGTCGATGCCGTTGAGGACGCCGCTGAACTTGTGGCGGTGCTGGGACAGGATGGCCTGCCGGATCAGGAGTTCGGCGTTTGGAGGGTAAGGTTAAGGCTCTGTTCTTCACGAGCATAAGGGCTTGCACAGATGAGGCCCATGCATCAACAATGGCAGGAGCTTGGGGGGAGCGTTCAAGGGCCGTGTGTGCTGCCCGCCGAGTGCCGCGGCCTCCCTGTTTCACCAACTCTCAGCGGCTGCCCCTGGGTCCCCCTTGGGACGCGCCTGCGCGCCCATGCCAAACTCCGGGGTGAAGACCTCCCTCGCGTAGGTGGGGCTGACTGTTGTGGTGCGGTCGCTGAAGACGACGGCGCCGCGCAGCAGGCTGCAGTCGTGCTGGCCGGGCGTGAAGCCGGGGCGGCTGTCGTCCAGCATGTGCCACGGCTGGGCCATGCGCTGGGGGTCCAGGCCAACCTGCAAGGCGCAGGTGGCGGGACAACCACGTGGTGCAGGATGAAAGATGGATGGGGGTGCACATGCGCCCAGGCAAGCGGATGAGAACGGGGGTTGCGAGGAGAAGCAAGCGGCCCATGGCGTGACATGCGGCGGCTGGCGTGACGGCTGGGGCCAACGGGAGGCGGCTCACATTGGCCAGGAAGTCGGGGGAGAGCCAGCCCTGGAAAGCCTGCGCTCGCATCGATGGACACAAGGAACGCATTGGACGGGAGGGGGGGGGGGGCGTGATGCTGCATGCGTTTGTTCAGAGGGGGTGGTGGTTCCTAATACGAGAAATTCCAACAATCAGCAGCGTGTGGCCGAGGCAGCGTCCCAGCTGGCCACCGGCGAGCACTGCACGGCAGCGGGCGCCGGGCGCGGCGCGGACCGCGTGCCCTCACGATGTTGTGGATGGTGAACACGCAGCGCGGCCGCGACAAGCCCCGGGCGCGGTACTCCTCCGCCAGCAGCGGGGCCTGGGGAGGAGGGGAGGAGGAGGGCAGACGAGGGCACAGCGGCAGCCGCCGTCGCTCGGCGCAAACACGCCAAAGGTATCGGGCAGAGTCGGTTGTATTGCTGGCCCTTGGCTATTTGGCTGCATGCAGTTTGAAAGATGCACGCGCGTTGCGCCACTCAACCCCTTGCCACGTTTTTAGTACCCACTGGATCCTCAAACAGCGCGCGGCGGACGCGTGTGTGCACACCACGGCGGCGCTCTGCCAGTCGTGCAGGTGTATGATGTCGGGCTGCTTGCCGCTGACCGCCAGCCACTCCAGGGCGGCGCGGGAGAAGAACATGAAGCGCTCCAGGTCATCGTTGGCGCCATAGAACCTGGGAGGAGTTGGTTGAAGGCAGACGTGGAGGGGCCAAGGCTGGCAGGACAGCGGGCGGGGCGCCTGTCACGAAGATAAACATAGTGCCGGATTCACGGGGCTGCGGAAGAGGGCTTGTTGGCGGGGAACCGGCCAGCAAGGACAACGGCTCTTGACACATGATGTGCAGCCCGGCCAAGGAACAGGCAAGGACAGAATTGACAGGACCGGGGCCGAGCTGGAGGCCCATTTGGCTGCGTGGTGAACCCAAGTCTTGAACTGCGCAAGGTCCATGCACCCTGCCGGCTGCGCGCAGGTAGACCAAGGGAGGCGCGGAACAGTTGCTCACTGTTTGCGCCAGAAGAAGCCGTTCTCGGGCTCCAGCAGGTAGACAGGCAGCCTGGGGGAGGGGGGGGGTGCGGACAACAGCGCAAGGGGAGAAGGGAGTGGGGGAGGGCCGAAACTGGGGTGCGTCTTAGTCTCGCTGCACTTGCTGCTTACAGAGCCAGGGCGCAATCGTCAAACCAGCACACCATCCCTGCAACTAGCCAGCTGCCATCGTCGTGGCGCATCCCAAGTCCTGACAGCCCGGCCTCGCCCGCACCCGTCGCCCCCGTTCTAGCAGCCCACCCCTCCGAGACGCCGCTCCAGACGCGCGTGGGCACGCTGGCTCCGCCGTACTCGACGTTGATCACGCGCAGCACGCGCAGGTCAGTCAGCGCCGCATAGTTGCAGATGTCATACTTTGGCAGCACCACCTCGCACAGGATGCCGCTGGGGGGCGGGGGATTGGCGACAAGGGAAGCGCGGGGTGTGCGACTTAAACATGCACTTTGCCGTTCAGGCGTATGCCGGCAGGGCTGCAACCAGGGACCCGTTTCGCTTGAATCTCTCCATGCTCCACCACAGTCGAGGCCACTGGTTTGAAGCTCGACGGGCCGCAAGCGCCGCTCGTAATGACTCTTGATACCCTTGAGCTCCCCTCTCCTCACCTCTGCTGGTGCGCCTTGGCCAGCCCTGTGACAACGTCCCCCAGGCCTCCAACCTTGGCCACAGGTACCATCTCCGACGCGATGTGCACCACGTGGAGCCCCGGGCGGCGCAGGAAGTTGAAGCGGCTGAGCAGCAGCGACGCCACCGCGTGGTCGTCGGCGACCGACCGCACCTGAGCAGAGTGCAATGTGCGTGTGTGTTTTTGTGTGTGCGTGTGTGCGTATGCATGTGTTGTGTGCGTGCGTGTGCGAGGGTGTGCACGTGTGTGTGCGTGTATGTGTATGTGTGTGTTTTGCACATGTGTGCATGCCCGCAAGGAATTGTGTGTGTGTGTGTGTGTGTGTGTGTGTGTGTGTGTG
>NW_014013394.1:0-16528 GCF_000611645.1 Monoraphidium neglectum | reverse complement strand
GTGTGTGTGTGTGTGTGTGTGTGTGTGTGTGTGTGTGTGTGTGCACGCGTGTGTGCGCGTGTGCGCATGCATTCGAAGATGTATGGCAGAGGGGATGCACGGCGCATCAAGGGCGGCCCCGCGCAGTGGCCCCGCCCGCCGCAGTCCTCCAAACCCCGCGGATGGCGGCGCCTCACCGAGTCGTACGCGCGTATGAGCCCAAAGTCCTGCGCCCAGGCCTTGTTGCGCAGCACCGCAAATTGCTCCGCCGTCAGCAGGCTGGCGGACAGCAGCGCGTCGAGGCGCACCAGCAGGCTGCTGACCAGCGTGCGCAGCGCGCCGCCCTTCAGGGCCGGCAGAACGAGCCCCTCCTTGTGGGCGAGCTCGACCACCAGCTGCGGGGCCGGATGAAAGTTTGGGGGCCAGGCAGGGGTGGTCGCGTCAGTGGGTGCGAGGGGCGCCAGGGTGCGCGACGGGCGGGGGCGCGGGGCGCGGCGAGTTTGGGGTCGCGAATGCACCGGCGTGCAAGTGGTTGCGGCGGAGCAGGGTGGGCTGTGGCTGATGCATGCAGCAAGATGAAGCGGCCGCCGGCAGCCTCCTCAACATGCAAGGCGGCGCTCCAAAGCACGCAGCACGAGCGGCGGCGCCTGGTGACCCCCGGGCGGCTCACGTTCCAATTTTTGCCCGAGTTGTTGTCCCATGCCTCCCCCCAGCCGTGGCGCACGCCCTTGAAAACCAGCTGCACCTCCGCGTGGCTGGGGTTGGCCAGCTGGCTGGCTGGCAGGCTGGGGCGGAGAGGTTGCAGGAGGCGGGGGCCCGCGGCGGGTGGAGGGGCGGCAACGTGGCGTTGGCGGGAACGGTGTCGTCATCCCACAGCCGCGCAGGGCCGTTGCCGCTGACGTGGGCGACAAGCGTTAGGAACCAGTCTCAATCAAAGGGCCCCCAAATGCATTGTACGGTGTTTTATGAAGCAGTTCGCATGCATGCGGAGCTGGCGAGGCGCAAGTGGGGGCCTCACAAGTACACGCCCTCCCAGCGAGTGGGGTCTGCCTCGCTGCGGGTCAGCTGGACGTCCTGCCTGGAGTGGTCGGATCAACGCGTTGGTGCAGGCGTGACAAGACCCCAGAAGGGGGGCTGCTTTGGCCGCTACTGAAAGGCACTGCACTCTGATAGCGCCGGCAAAGTCTGGTGGCCCCACCCCCAACTCGATCCCGACACACACATGCAGGCGACTGCAAGGCTGCGCCGCTGCAGCTGGCCAGGCGCCGTTCCCGTGCCGCTGCATCCGATCCGCACTTGTCGAGCCAGCCGCTGTGGCCTGCGTGAGCGTAGATCAGGTCGCAGCTCTCCAGGGGCCGCCCTGTGCTGCAGTAGGCGATCTGTACCTTGTAGGCGGGCTGGTCAACGGCCATCGCAACGCACCCGCTGGTCGTGACCACGCCGCCGGGCTCAGGCTCCCGCGATACAGGCGGAGCAGCCTGCTGCTGGGGCTGCTGCTGCTGAAGGAACGCGCGGACAGCCAGGCAGCGGCGGGAGCGCCGCACGGGCGGGAGCGCCGGACGTGTTGGCTGGGACAGCAGCCCGCGCTGGGGGCGTGGCAACGCCTTGGGCTGCATCGTCGCCCGTATCATCCAGCTCATAAGTGATTTGTTCTGTCACACCGCTGCCGCCGGGACTCCACGCGGTTCTGCAACGCCCGTGTAGACAGTACAGCTCGTCCAGCGGGCGTGAAAATGTGAAGACCAAGACACAAGGCTGGAGGTTCTGTATATGTGCCTAATAGCGCGCAAAGAAGCTGCCGTCAGTAAAAACGACGAGCAGTTTGAATCGGCACGCACTGTCGAACCCTCGCGTGAGCAACTGCTTTTCAGCACAACTTCAACGCATTATACCAAGGAACCCTTTGCGACTTAAAGCCGATATCACTGCTTCAGCGACACGCACCCCAGATCGCGGCGCCATCCAGCTCTGCGCAGTGCCGCGACGGCGGCCGCCCTTATCTGACAAGCATTGCGCTGCTGTCCCTGTGGTGTCCAGCCCAGCACCCAGCTTGTCGTCACCAATTTATTTCTCACAAACAATATAGGGCGCAACACACGTTGTGCTTGGCCCCAGCGTATGACCAGCTCCGTCGCTGCGTGCGTGGCGGCGGGATGCTTGGCAGCAGCGGCGGCGGCGTTTGGGCACCTGGCCGGCTCGTGCGGCAGCATTGCACCGGCGTGGGGCGCATGGGCCCCGCTGGCGTGCAGGGCGGCATGTGTCGGCCTCATGCTGTCTACCAACACGGTGATGATGACCCTCTATGTGCGCAGCCTGCGTGGTCTGCCGTCGCTCCAAGCAACGGTCCTCAGCAACGCGGCCAACATTACGATCACTGTGAGCGGATTCAAATGCACGTGATGACACGTTGTTATGCGCGGCTCTCCGAGGCTGCAGCGGCGCCCCCGCGGCCTGCGGCGGCCCCCTCGAAAACGGGCAGCGCTTCCCCACCTTGCAGCTTGCAGGATGGGCCCGCAGGCTTGCATGAGGGCCGGCATACCTGCTGCCTGCCTGCCGCATTTGCTCATGCGTCCTCCCCCTGGTCTCAGGGACTGCTGGGCCACACGTTCTTTGGGGAGCGCCTGACGCGGCAGTGGCTGCTTGGCGTGGCAATCGTGATCTGCGGCCTCGTCCTCATCAGCAAGGCGGCAGCGCTCCCTGGGGTGCCGGACCAGCAGCCAAGCAAAGGGGCTGCGGCTACAGCAGAGCGGGCTGCCAAGCGGGATTGATTCGCCAGCCATGGCTGGACGCCTCACCGCAGAAGTCCCGCTCGCGGCATGGTGTATTAGATGCCAGTGGCGGCGGCGTCGCCTGCAGCACCCTCCGGGGATGGCCCAGCGGCGCCGCAACTCTGCACTGCCGCACAGCCAGGCGCGCCGCCAGCGCGGGCAGCAGCGCCGGCGCTGATGGCGGCACCCTGGGCGGCCTCGCCCGTGGCGCTGCTAGCGCAGGCGCCGCCGCCGCCGCGCCCGCCGCGGTGCCGCCGCCGCAGCTGGCGCCGGACATTGGCACCCACAGCTTCCGCCTGCTGATCGCGTACGACGGCACCGACTACAGCGGCTGGCAGCTGCAGCCGCACGCGCCCACCGTCCAGCTGCACCTCGAGCGCGCGCTGACCACGGTACTGCGGGAGCCGCGGGAGACGCTCTGCGTGATCGCGGCCGGCCGCACCGATGCGGGCGTGCACGCGGCCGGGCAGGTAGTGCAGTTCCGCACCAACAGGCCGCGGGCGGTCGACCCGGCGCGGCTGCCGAAGCGGCTCAACTCGCTGCTGCCGCACAACATCCGCGTGTCTGGGGCGGCGGCGACGGCGCCGGACTTCCTCGTCACCAGCTGCGCCACCGGCAAGGCGCGCTGACGCGAGGGTGCCTGGGCGGGGGGGACGCATGGCCTGGCAGCATGAGGCTTGGGGTTGCCCTTGGCTGGGGGTGCAGCGTTCGCATCCATCCATCGCCCCTCTCAAGGTGTACTTACCACCAACACACAGCGAATGCGTCCGATCAACCCTGCCTTCTACCTGGTCTCACCCCAATGTTCTGCTCAGGTGTACGTGTACGAGATCGACACCGCGCCCATCCACGACCCGCTGACCGTCCGCTACCGCATGCACTGCCCACGCGACCTGGACCTAGCCTCCATGCGCGCCGCCGCGGCGCTGCTGGTCGGGCGCCATGACTTCACGCAGTTCAGCAACGACACGGCCGAGCGGCTGCGGCGCAACCCCGTGAAGGACCTGCGGCGCCTGGACGTTTTGGAGTGCGCCGGCGGCGCCCTGAGGCTGGAGGTGGAGGGCAGCGGCTTCCTTTACAAGCAGGCGCGGCTCGGGCTTTGGGCTGCCCCAGGGGTCGGGGCTGTGCATGGAGGCGAGGGTAGGGGTGCTGGATGGGGACCCACCACCGCTTAACGGAGGGGAGGAGCCAGAAGGCTGCTGGCCTCGCCCATGCGCACGCGGGATTCGCTGGGCCGCGATCAGTCCATCAATCTGGCATCGCCACGTGGGGCTCTCGGCGACTGCAGGTCCGCCACATGGTGGGGGCGCTGGTGGCGGTCGGCAGCGGGAAGATGGGGCTGGCAGACATCTCACGGCGCCTGGAGCTGGGCAGCAGCGAGGCGCCAGGTGCACCTTGCGGCTCTGCTGACGCTGCAGGCCGGGGACACTGGCTTCGCCCGCATGCAGGCTTCTTGGTAGCAGCATGTTGACATGCAGCATCTCCCGCATGCGCGCACCTTGTGTTAGCCCATCACCTCTGCTTGTCGCGAGATCGCATGACCAGCCTTGCGCCTGCCCTCCCATCGCCGGCTTATCACGCGCACATGCAATAACAGGCGCCGGCGGCACGTGGCGCGGCTACAATGTCGTCCCTGGCAAGGGCCTGTGCCTGTTCCAGGTGCAGTATCCCATGGGGGTGGACGACCCGAGCCGGCTCCTGTTCCCGGACCTGCCGCACGACGAGCACGGCCGGCTGCTTGCGGCCGCGCCTGGCGCGTTGAGCGATGAAGACAGCTGTGACTGAGAGCTCGGCGGCCAAGGGGCTCGCGCTGAGCGGCCGTCGGCCAGTGGATTGGGCCGCTGGTGTGGGCTACAGGAAGGCTGCGTGAACGCGCTCCTGTGCTTTGCTCACACCTTGCCGATTAACGTGATTTGCGATGCAACATTGCACCTCTCAATTCAAGGGTATTTTTGCTGCTCACGCGCGGACACACAGCCTTTTCATGACTCTGTGATTGGCGGCTGCTGCACAGCGCCGTGATGCTGTCCAGCACCGGTCTAGGTCCACCCTTGTGCCGCATCCAAACAGCCAGTGCTGCAGGCTAGCAAGGCACCTATACTACCTGTGATGCATTTTCAAGCGATGCAAGCACTGTGAAGTTGCCCATTTGCCCCGTGGTGTGTGCACTCCGTCACTCACTGGGAGGCATGAGGAAGGGGGGTGGTGGTCGGTCAGGTGGTGCAGTGAACAGCAGATCCTAACACTAGGAGCTGGTGTCACTGGGCAGCACATGAGTAGAGAACCGCATAACAGTGAATGTTCAGCTGGAATAAGCAGTCACCAGTCGAACCCATCATAGCCCAGCGCCGACCACGCAAAAATCAAACTGCCGATTGCAACGCCCGAAAACGCGACAAACGGTGAGTGAAAGTGTAATTGAAGTGATCTCGGGCTACCCAGGTCTCGCGCACATGAGCGTGGCGGGGCCAGGGGTTGATCACCGCAGTACTTGTCTGATGCCCAGGACCAGCTCTGCCATGCTAAATCAGATTCAACAATTTAGGGTGCAATGATCACAGTCAGGCCTCACAGTGTAACCGGGCCGCTGCAGTGCGCTGCTGGTTGCTGGTGCACCAGCGTCATGCGCGTACTCACCCTCCGAGCTGCCACACAGCTTGAATTGTCAAAGTGTCACGGCCACAAGCGAGCATGCTGTAGGCCAGCAGCGCCGGAAACCCCGCACACACATGTACCTGACCACCGCCACGTGCACGCATGGCTGTCCTTGCGCGACACACAGAGGCTCACCCGCCTGACAAGCGCCGTCGCCGCGCGTCTCTCATGCTCCAAGCCTGACATCAACCCTCTGGTCTGCCACAGACGGCTGCAGCACGGAACAGTGCACAAGCTGTACCCACTAGACAGCACCTGCACCGGGCCCCTGTGCGGCAACCATCCCCCAACCGCCACCAACCGCAGACGCGCCCCGGAATGGTTTACTTGAGCCAGCTGGCCGTTCGGCCGGCCCGAAGGGCCAAGCGCGCCGCTGAGGCAGCGGCCGGCCGCCGCAGCCACGCGGAGCGGCGCGTGAATGTCAGCCCCAGGTCAGCGGCGCCCCAAGGCGAGGTCGAGCTGCATGCGCTGGACGCGTCCCATTTGCGGCGCGCGATCAGTGGCGCGTGGCGATTTGAGGGGCTGCTCGACCCCGCGGTTGCGGCGGCCGCGCTGCAGATTGCCGTCGACCGCTTCCCCCTGGTCGCCGGCTGGCTTGAGCGCCACGGGACGGGGGGGCTGGCGCTGCGCTGGGACGCGGACGCGGATGGCCGCGGCGCGGCGTGGTACGAGGCCATCGCGCCTGGCTCGCCGCCGGAGGTATGCGGCTGGGGGCGCGCTCGCCCACTTCTGCGCTGCCCAGGGTGTGGCAGTTGATGACCTCCCAGCACGTGCTCTTGCAGGCGTTTCCTTTCAGCGCTGCTAATTGCAGGCTGACATCCACCCTCTCCACCCCTATGTCGCCCACCCTCACGCACTTCGTTGGGCACCTCTTCAGGTGACAGATGACGTCCTGCTCTACGAAACACAGTGCCTGCCCACCATGAAGCGCCACTGTCTGCTGGCCGCCAAGGTGGGGCGTGCTGCAACGCTGATCGACTGCAACCCAAACCCAGAGACCAGGCCTGCACGCTCATCTGCCGTCCGTACCCTCCCCATCCAGCTCGCCCCGCTCATAGCGGGGGCCGGCCCACACCCGAGCCACGATGGTCCTAAGCCGCCTCGCACCCTCTATCCCCGCGCCGCAGGTCACGCAATTTCCTGATGCCAACGCGACCCTGATGGTCATCACCATAGACCATGTGGTGGCGGATTACAAGTCCTTCCTGGACTTCCTATCCGCCTGGTCTGACGAGTGCGAAGCTATCGCGGCCGCGAGCCGTGGCGTCGGCGCCGCTCCATGCGCAAAGTGGGGCGCCAGGCCGGCGCCGGTGTGGGACCGCTCTCTGCTGGTCGACCTCTCCCCGCCGGTCAGCCGTGCCTCAAGCAGCAGCGGCAGCGGCAGCAGCGGCTCGAGGGACGGGACGCGAACGCCCCCCCAGGCGGCGAGCGAGGGCGGCAGCAGCGGGGTTGCGGACAACGGCGTCAGCAGCAGCGGCAGCGGCAGCACGGACGGGAGCTCTGCTGTTGCGCGCGCCGGCAAGGACAGCGCCTTCTGGGAGGGGGAGCCCGTGTGGCATGTCGACGTCCTCAGCCGCCGCCAGAACGTCCTCATGCTCGGCAAGGGGCTGCTGGGCATGGCCGGCTGCGAGAGCCGCTCTTGGGTGCTGCCGCGCGCCGCGATAGACGGCTTGAAGGCGCGCCTGAGCGGGGCCGCCGGCGGCGGTGCCGCTGTCCAGCCGACGACGAACGACGTCCTTAGCGCCTTGGTGGCGGCGAGCGTCGCCTGGGTGAGCCCCGGCAAGGTGGCGCGGCGCGGGGGCCTCAATGCACACGTCGTCGTCAACTCACGCGGGTGAGCAGGCGCTGCTGGCTCAGTGCCGGGGGAGAGGCGGCCCACGGATGGGGGGTAAAGAAAGCCCACCCGGCCAACGCCGCTCTGCACAGCCACTCCTGCAATGCGTGAGCCGCTGCTGCCAGCCGAGGTGGCGGCCGCTGTGTGTTGATGATTGGCATCCTGCCTGTCTGTCTTGGCGCGCAGCGTTCAGATCTTCCAGTATCTGCACCCGCTCCCTCCAGGCGCTTTGGCCATGCAGCGGGCGACGACTTCTTTGGCAACACGTCTCTCCTGGTCCCAGTGTGGTGCCCCGCCGCCCTGCTGCCGGCGGCCGACGCGCCGTCGCCAGAGCCCTCCGCGGCTCTCGCCGCCCACATCCACTCTGCCCTGCGCGAAGAGCTGTCCGCGCCGGCCGGCCTGATGCGGCGGCGGTACGAGTGGATGGCAGCTGCGCAAGGCGCGGGCGTGGGTGGCGCTGTGAGGTCGTGCGAGGCGGCGGCGCTGCTGGAGGGGGATGTGTGCATCGACAACGTCAGCAAATATGACGAGGTGTTCTCTGTCAAGGTGGGTGTTGTTGGTGTGTGTGCGTGTGTGTGTGCATTCGTGCGTGTATGTGTGCGTTTATGTGCGTGTGTATGTATGTGTGTGTGTGCAGTTGGCTGCGCCATCATGCGTGTCCCATGATGTGCAGCCGCATCATGTGGTTCCATACGCACCTGCACACTTCTGGCGACTTTGCCGCACATCCCCTCTGGTGGGTCGCAGTGGTGCAGGTGTGATCCTCCTGGACATATCTGCAGTTTTCTTGCCTCACAGCCTTTCAGCCTCCCCTCCCTCCCTGCGGCCCCCCCAATGCGTCGCCGCACAACTCTTTTCCAACCCCTGCTGCTCCCCCCCGCTTGCCACGTCGCAGTTTGGCGGCGCTGCCCCAGCCTCGTCCAACTCAATGAGGTTCCTGGCCTGCCCCCGCCTGGCCTGGGTCACGGCTGCGGGCCCAACCGGCCATCCTGCTGACGGTGACCGGCTGCCCCACACACCCCTGACGGCTTGAAAAACTCGCTACACAGGCTGCGGGTCTTCGTATGTTATGGGCCCTGCTGGCGCCATGGACGCCAGCAATTGGACCTGCTGCACCTCACGCGCTGCAGTGGCACACCACACCCAGACACGCGCTTGCTGACACCCTCTGCTTTTGCGGGCATCCCCCAGGCAGCTCCCACGGCGACCTGCGCGTGTCACTGGCCCTCAAGCGCAAGAAGTGGGCACGCCTGGCGCCCTGGTGGAAGGCGATGGGACTGCGCCAGGTGGGAGCACTGGGAACCTTGGACGTGATGATCTACCATCCCACTAGCCTGCGAAACCTGGTGTCCGAGGTCACGCGCACGCCTGTCATGGGGCTGTGACGTGGTACCTCAGGAGGCCCCGGCGGTGACAGCGCCTGGTTGCCTGAGCCCCCCCATAGGTGCTGGGGTCACAAAAAGACAAGGCCCCAGCACATGCATTGCCAATCAAGCCTCATTAACATTTGATCTCTTCATTTGTTAGCGCTTGCCTAGCAGCGCAGCCGCTCGGCCTCTGGCTCTTGATGCACGGCCCAATTGACCAATCCGTCGCCTCGCACGTGGTGGTCAGTGCACTTTGCTGATGCTGCAAATTTAATACACGTTCGCTCGATCCACTTCAAACATTTTATTGAGCACGCGCTTTCGCACGCACCACACTGGATATTTGGAAGCGTCATCTCATGACTGCATCTTTTGGTGCTGCATCACCGTGCGCCCTGTGGGGCCCCACAGCGAGCTCATTGCCTCTGCACCTTCTGGTCAAAGCCAGGTGTAGGGGCTCGCGAGCAGGGGCAGGTGCCCCTCCTACGCCTGCTGCTGAGTGTTGTTGCTTCTGCTCGACCCGTCTCATGCATGGCGTTGCAACCGTCATGCGCTCACTTGTCATTGGCTTCTGCACAATTCAAACGTCCTGAAGGCGGAAGGTTTTGGGAAGTTTCGACACGTATTGTCCATCAGGACCAGCAGCCTTAGTGCTGCAGCGCAGGCCGCCACAGGTGGCTACGCTCTGGCGCATACATATTAACGCACACACGGGGACGTCGCAGACCGCGGTGGGAAATGTTGAATGGTCGCGCCATCCACCTGCTTTCTTTTGTTGGCGCTCAGAGAAACGCGCTTACAAGCTGGCTTCACAGCACAAGGAGGCGACTTTCATATTGGACATTTTTAGGGCCACAGTATTACAACCTGCTGCTTTACATACACCACATCTCATTGTCTGGCAGTCGTGTGGCCTTCTGCGCCACCTGCTGAGTGCTGAAAACACTTTGACTTCGACGGTCGACCCTTGTCACCTGCTTCTGTCTGCAAACAATAACATATACCTGATGATTAGGTCTTCCCATGGCACCAGAGTAATGTGCTGCATGGATGGCCCACAGAGTGCATGGGGCCCCATCCTCACAAGTGTGAGGCGCGGAGGGACTGATTGCGAGTCTGAGGCGTTGCAGCTGCTGTTGACAGATCACCTGGACCCTGCAGCCTCCGCTGCGGCAATGCTGCTGTAGATGGTGTACCCTTGCCGGACACGCACGGCAGGTCGCGGGTCGGCAGCGTGCGTTCTTCCAAGGCGTTCACGCACTGTGCCAGCCCTGGCAGGTGAGACGTCACTTGCGAGCCATGCCCAGCCCAGCGCGCATTCCACAGCCCCCGCTCGTACATGCCTTTTCCAACACCCTCCGTTGCCACATTCGTGTCCACCCGCCTTACATCAGTGCTGAACCGACCTAATGCATGCCTGAAAAACGCTGCCGCCACGTCTACGCGCGCCGGGCTGGCTTGCGGCCCCGCGCAGCCCCACCGGCCGGCCCCTCGCCCTCCACCACCGCCGCGCCCGCGCCGTTGCGTGCCTTGCTGTGTTTGGTCCCTTTGCCGGCCTGCTTGAGTGCTTTGTACACACAAAAAGCCCCCGTCCCGCCGACGACGCTGGCCGTTGCAAGCAGCAGCTGCCACTTGACCGCGCTGGCGATGACCACCCACCCAGCAACGTCCTTCCTTGGACTTGACAGCAGGGCGAGCATTAGGAAGTTCTCGGCCGCGTCGGCGATGGCAGTGGCGACGGGTACAAGGTTAAGCAGGTGCATCACCTGGGGCGCGTCGATGACGGACAGGCTGACGCTAAGCAGGGAGGCAAAAAGCACGGCGTAGGCGCCCGAGTAGAGGAAATCGGTCACCTGGGGCCCGCAATGCACAAAGTTGGTGTTGAAAGGGTGGTCCTGAGTGGTGAGAGGGGGCCCGACTTTCGGGTGGGCCGCAGGGCAGCTAACGCCTCAGCTGATGACGTGGCGGCGGCCACGCGAATCAAGCCCTGCAGCGAACCCGCATTCGAGAGATTCTGATGAGAGAGCGCGCCGCCACACTCGACCTCTGCGGCGCCGTCCCACTGCGGCGCCACCCTGCCAGGGCCCCTGCGCCCTCCTGCTTTGCTTCCCTGCCGTGCCCACCTCCAGCATGACGGCTGTCATGCGCGCCTCTGTGCCGTACCCCTTCATAACGGCAAGCGCCTCATCTGCCGTGTAGCCGTTTGGCCGGTAGTCCAAGGGCGGCTCCAGCTCTGGCGCCAGGGAGGCTAGCCGCAGCTTGAGGCACAGGATAGATGCCTGTGCAAATGTTTCAGGTTGCTTGTCTGAAATGCAGTGCGTTTTGCCCCATTGCACACAGACAATCATATGGGGTGGCTGGTCACTTGCTGTTCAGAGGGCTGGCTGTAAAAACAGGAGGTTGATGGATGAATGTTGCTGGTATGTATCAGGCCAGCGTCGCACTCAAGAGCAACTTCAGCGGCGTCCGCGCTGCTGCTTGGTGCGTGCATCCTGATGCATGGCAAGCGCTGCAGTGGATGGTGTGGCGCGACTTCGCGTGCTGTCGCCCACCTGCAGCACGAAAAAGACTGCCAGGTTCGACCAAAATCTCTTCCATGCTGCCTTCTTACGCATCCATCTCGAAACGGCGAACAGCATGTTGTTGCAATGAATTCAGCAAAACGAACCGCTGAAAGGACAAGGTTGCCGGTGACTGCATCATGGCATGTGTGTGCCTGCTCGAGGCACATATATACGCCATGCTTGCTTGCGCACACATCGGCAGCGCACCCATCACCGTCACCCACCCGCCCAGGCACGCAGCAGCAGTTACACCATGGCAAGGGGTTGAGTGGTATCTCTTTTGTCTAGATGACCCGCTTCTCCTCTATGATGAACCTATCGTGCGCTCTTATTGCAATACGGCGGACAAATTGAGCGGCGGTGCATGGGCGGCGGTCCAGGGAAGGGGCGGACACAAAGGTGACGCTTTTGGGGGCTGATGCGGCGGGGCGCAGCTTGAGTGGATGAGTGGCGGGCAGGGCAACGCCGCTACCCTGAAGTGCCGCTGCTGTGGATCAAAGAAGTCAGCAGATGCGTGTGGCTATTCTGTGGGGCAGGTTTGCTCATGCCTGTTCTCCTGCAGGTGCTGCTGCGATTGTTGGGTTGGCTCACTGTGTGGTGGTCCAGACTCGTTGCGATCTGTTTGTGCGGCTATCGGTTCTAAGCGCCACTGTGGTGCGAGCGCTCGAGGGTCCAGCAGCGGGGCGCTGGGACGTGGCATGCTGCTCTGATCCCGTCTGAGCTTGCCAAAGTCAGCTGACTCCAAGACTCACACGCACCCCACATTGTCAGTAGCCAGCCATTCCATTGAAGTATCGCACAGGATTTGCCACCTAACGCTGCAGCACTGCATTCCGGGTCCAGTTGCGCCCAGCGCCTGCTGCGTGCAACAGCTATCAAGAACAGCTGACACAGGTGCATACTCACCGCCATGCCCGCCCACAGGGCCGTCCGTCCGATGGGCTTTCGCCATGTGAACTTTCCACCCCAAACCCGGCAGTGTGGCGCAGGTCAGCCTTGGCTTATCCCATTGTGTCATTATCTTCAGCCTTTGGCCCTGCAGCCGGTTTGATAAAGCCTCAGGTGGCACCAAGTCGGCTGCTTGGTCGGTAGCACAGTCACGCTCGTCAGCTAGGGGCTCGCTTGGGCTGTCCTCGTCAGCAGAAGCAACTAAAAGCCCCGACATCGCAGGCTGACGCCATTTGACCTGACACAGCGAGCACAGCGCCTCTTCAGTCTGCGCATCCCTCACAAATACATTCTTTGCGAGGGGTTTATGCACACCGGCATCTGCCGGATGACAGCTGCCAGGGGCGGATGCTGTCCTTCAAAGGAAGAAACATGCATGGTTACTGTTTGGTGTGAGTGCAGCATTGAATTATTGAGTGGTGTTTGGCGCACGGTGTCTCAACAAAAGTTGTTGTGCACGATATTTCCAACCAAACGCACACAGCTGTTACGCTCATGCTGCTGTGCACACATTGAAAATGTATGAGCAGCACGGCCGCCAGAACAGACATATCAAAAGCACACCACGAGGGACGACTCATTAGCAGGTCAGTCCCAGCCCAGACCACACCAGCCAACTAAAACTCGGCGCGGCTCGGCGCAGCTCAACAGGACCCGCTGAACTGTGCTCACAGAACAAACTTGAAACTCTCCAGCAGCGACGCGCGCGCGTCCACGCCGTACCGCTCCGCGTTGATGCCCGCGCTCAGGTGCCCCCCAGTCACGGTGTCAAACTCCCAGCCGCTGACCTTGCCCAGCCACTCCCGCGCCGCGTCGCGCTTCAGCAGCATCTGCAGGAAGGCGACGGGGCAGCCGACGCGCTTCCGGATCCCCACCAGGTCCCCGATTTTCCGCTGCAGCGGCGTCGGCATCCCCTCCTCCTCGAACGCCCCGAAGAACAGGTCGCCGCTGAAGACCGCGCCCGCGTGCTTGGCGCAGAGCACGGCCTCCTTGAACAGGCCGAGGGGCCCGACGAACAGGGCGAAGTCGACCTCGTCCCCCAGGGCCTGCGTCATGGCGGGGCCAATCTCCTTGACATTGGGGCCAGCCGAGATCTTGGCGTCGCCGATGCCCGGCAGGTTGACCTCGGTCAGACCTGCGGCGTGTGCATATTAGGTTGTGTGTTTGCGTGTGTCTGAGGGATGCTGCGTACTTGGATATTTGGGTGTGCGCATATGCGTATGTGTGTGTGTGCACGTGCGTGTGTGTGTGGATGCGTGTGCACGCGTGTGTGTGTGTGAGTGTGTGTGCGTTGTGTGTGTGTGTGTGTAGTGTGTATGTGTGTGTATGTCTGTGTCTGTGCACGTGCGAGTGTGTGTTCTATGTGTGCACGTGTGCCATGCACATGTTGATCAAAAGGGAACCAAGGGGCCTGTGCTAGAGCATGCGAGGCAGTACAGGCCAGACTGCTTTAGCTCAAAGCTCAGGCTTGAACGTACGAAAACAGGGCCGCTTGCAAATCCACCACCCTGACACGCAAGCCTGCCACGCTCATGGCACTACCAAACGTCAAGGCCCTACGCTGCCCGGCCAGCCGCGTGCCCCTCCGCGCCGCTCACCGGGGCACACCCAAACGGTCGCGTCGGGGTGATGGCTGGCAAAGGCGTTGACGTAGAGCCAGTGCTCCGGCGACAGGGATGGCGCCACTATGTGCTCCACCCTGCCGGGCAGGGAGGCCACCTGGTCCAGCATCTCCGGGGTTGGCGCCACGGGGGCGTAGACCTGTCGCGAGGTTTTGGGAGGTGCCCAGTCAGGGCACGCAAGCCTGATGGCGAGGAAGGGGACGCCACTGCAGATTTGAGCGCTCGCGGCGTTGACATCGTCGAACGTGTGCTGCTTTGTTCGCATCCAAGTCAGTTGGGTCCATGGCAAGGCAACTTACGCAATGGAACCAGCGTTGCTGCTGTATGCTGCAGGTGTCCCGGCAGCAGCTGCATCATTGGCAGGGGTACAACCAGCCCCACCACGCCGCTGCGCACGCACCAGCAGGCCGCCGCTCTGAAGCTTTGCCACAGAGCAGTTCAGGCAGATGGACTTGGCACCCTCCTCTGGGAAATCCTGCCGCAGTGCCCACAGCTTGCCTTCCTGGGGTTTTGTGGGTGGTAAAGAAGGGGGGGGGGCAGGACTGGCACATCACATGTCGGGTGCACTGCAGAATGACAGGTCCTGCACACCCACATACGTGCGGAGGCGGCCACTGAAGCAGGCACATGCCGTGCCCGTATGTGATGTATGCGTGGAGGGCGTACCGCACCTTGATTGTGACGAGCTGTGTGTTTTTGACGCCCGTGGGAGGCAGCGGGCCATTGAACTTGCGCCGCTCGTCAGAGGCCACCAGCGTTTCTGCGGCGGCACGCACGCGCAGCCGTGCGTGGCCCCGATTCCCACGCATTTGGCATGATGCCACGCTCGTCTTTGCATTGCGCCCACTACTGGGTAGTTGGCTGCGAGAGTGGAGCGCCATTGGGATCGCGGCTGCAAAGCTCGGCCTACAGTACACGTAATTGCTCGTTTACAAGCGCACTGATGCCATTACACCGTACATTGGGATGCAAATGAGTTGCGCCACACATCGTCAGGGCGGCGATGCAGTTGCACACACCAGTCGTAGCACGCGCAGCGTGGGATCGGGGTGCCTCGGCGCGCATACCGCAGTTCGCTGGCGTTGGATGAGGAAAACATGTACACATACAAAGAGCACAAGCAATATACAATGTAGGTCTGCGGAGCAGCGGATCGCGCACAGTGCGGAGCCAGGCGCGCGCGGTCGCCACCACCAGGAGTGTCAACCCAGGCCTGCGCTCCCCAGCAACGCCCACTCGCCCGCTAGCGAACAGCTGGGCCCTCGAGGATCGGCCAGACCCTCTATTGCATAATCGTAGAGAAGGCCCTCTGACGTCGCCACAAGCAGAGATATCTGGGGTCGGAAGCGCAGGGGGGGAGGGGAGCCCGCATCTCAGCTGGTGGCGCTCTGATTGAAGTGCCTGCAGACGTGAGCCCGACTGGCGGACCGCACACGCAGATACCATATTCTGACCACGCAGATCGGCTGCATGGCCACAATACGCATGCTGTACACGGGTGTTGCGCCAAGAGCTGCCCCAAGGGGCCCGCCGCCCGCTCACCGCGCCCCCGAAAGCGTGCGAGGCCGACAGGCTGCCCGTGGACGCGCCGCCCCCTTCCCCGCCGCCGCTGCTCGGCCTCTGCAGCGCGCAGATGCTGGCCGCGCCGTGGCAAGGCAGCCGAACGGTCGCAATGTTGCGCACAGGGTCCACCTGCAAGGGTGGCCAGTGGACCCGGAGAGGGGGAAAGGTTCCGTTCCAGACCCAACAAACAGCAAAGCACCTGGGCAAGCCCTGATGCCAGGCAGGGCTCGTGCAAGGCCACACGCACCCCTCACCCCCGTCCCTGTTCGCATAGCAATTGACACCCAAAAACCCACGCGCCCGCCGCGCGTACGCACCATGTCAGTCACCGGCAGCTTGACGACCGCCGACAGCAGCCCCGCCGCCATCGACGCCGCTGCCATAGCGGGGTGCCGCTCCGCCGCCTCCAGCCGGAACAGGTGCACCGTCCCGTGGCTGCTCGCCGCCGCCAGCAGCCGCGGCTCCACGCCCGGCGGGCTGAACGCCAGGCAGTGGACCGTCGCCGCCGTGGAGCCGCGGCGGAAGCTGAATATGCGGCTGGCGCCCGGCTGGATCGCGTGGACGCGCACGACGGTGCCCGTGCTGGAAGCCGTGGCCAGCAGGCTGCCGTCCTGGCTCCACGCGATGGCGGCGAGGGGCGCCTTGTGGGCGCTGATCTCCACCAGCGCGTTGCCGCCGTCGGCGGCCAGGTCGTACACCTGTGTGCGCAGATGTGAGAGCATGTGTGTTGAGGGTGGTGCACGCATGTGAGCATAAAAGAAGGTGCATGTGTGCATCTTTGTGTAGATTGGGTTGTGTGGGGTGTGTGTGTGTGCGTGCGTGCGTGCGTGCGTGCATGCATGCGCAAATGGGGAAGAGGGGGCAGGCACATGCAGCAGCATTGATGATTGCTGCACAATTCTTCTCTTGGCGTGCGCGCCCAGCAGGGGCAGCGAGCGCCCACGGGCGGCCCTGATGCGTAGATGCAACGCCACTGCCTGCGCCGCGTGGTGGGCGGGCGGCCCACATACGCCGCACCTGCAGCGTGCCCGCAGTGCTGCTGGATGGCAGCGCAAGCAGGCACGGGTCCCCGGGCTCGGCAGCCGGCGTGAGCGCGGCGAGGCCGCGCGGGTTGGGGGCCGTCTCCAGGGAGCGCAGGTGCTCAAGTGACTGCAGTGCGTACACATTGGTGCGGCGCTCCAGGACCACCACCAGCCTGGTGGGGGGGGGGGTCGGCGGTGTGTATGAG
>NW_014013395.1:32267-34538 GCF_000611645.1 Monoraphidium neglectum | reverse complement strand
GCGCACCAGGGCACGCCCGCGCCGGGGCCGGCCGGCGGCGCGGCGGCCGCGGCGGCGGCGGCGGCGGTGGCGTCCAGAGGTCGGGCCGCCTGTTCGAGCAGCCGGTCGTCCACCTGGATAGAAAACCCGCATGGATACATCAATTGGGAAATGGATTATATACATCAGATTGGGGACGTCTCCCTGGCAGGACGCAGCGACAAGCAAGCGAGCACGGCAAAGCCGGGGAGAGGGCCACTGACGCGCCACCCCTGCTCGCGCCTCGGGCCCGCCGGCGGCGCCCCCCACGCAAACCGCGCCGCGCCATGCGGCGCCCCGAGGCCCGCCGCTGGAGGCGGCCCCCCAAACCAACAGGCAACACCCCACATTAGCCTAGAAACCACAAAAAAACAAACGCGCCGCGCGCAGGCTGCGCGTAGATGCGCCGTGCCCTCCACCCCCAAAAGTCCGAACCCCAGCACGTGAGCGCCGGCGTGCAAGCGCGCGGCGGCGCCTGCGCCCGCGGGGCACCGCACCTGGCTGTCAGCCGTCAGCGCGGGGTGCGGCTTGAGCGGGCCCGCGCCGCCGCCGCCGCCGCCGCCGCCGGCGGGCACCGGTTGGTAGAGCGCCCTCCACGAGTCCGCTCTCGCGCGCTGCAGCGCCCGCAGCTGCGCGGCGCCTTCCGGCCCGGACGCGCCGGGCAGGGCGCCGGCGAAAGAGACTGGGAAGAGGCCCTGGCAGCGGCGGCAGCGGGGGAGCGTGGGTGGGGCGAGGGATTGGGGGAACGAGCGTGCGTGCGTGAGAGTGGGAGGGTGGAAGAGTGCGCGGCGGATCAGTAAGTAAGAGAGAGAGAATGTGTGTGTGTGTGTGTGGGGGGGGGGGGCGTGTAGGTGGGAAAGGATGTGTGGTTGCGGGAGGGCAAGAAAGGGCTGCCCGCTACACATGTGTGCGTGCGGCGGGCAGCGAGGGACGGCAATGGGTCGCCAAACGGCAGACGTCTCCAGTACGTCCCGCAGCATTTCATACAACCAAAAGAACAGATATGGGCGACGTGCGCGCAGCGGCGTGAATCTGGAACACCACTCCAGCAACATCGATGGGGCCGCTCGGCGCTGAGCGGCCATGGGGTCGTGCGGCCATGGGGCCGTGCCGGCAGCAACCTGTGGTGGTCATTGCCGCCCACTACCACATCATCACCCATCCCTCCCCGCGAACCTGACAGTCATCCTCTCCCCTGGAGCCCAAAGATCTCACTGTCAAGCGAATGTGTGTTGACTGTGAACACACACACACACACACACACACACCTTGGACGCCCCCAGCACGTAATCGACGGCGACGCTAGGCACCACCACCATCTCCAAGCGCTCCCCCTGCGGCCCCCCACGCCGCCGCGCCAGCAGGGCAAACTCGTCTGTCAGGTTGGCGAGCGCCCAGAGCCACAGTGAGCCGTAGAGCAGCACGTAGACGTGCTCGGGCTCTCCAAGCAGGGGGTGCAGGGCACGCAGATCCAGGCAGGTGCCTGCGGGCCAAGGTGGTGGGGCATGCCAATGCGCATGGTGCTGGTTGGTTTGCAGGTGGGGGAAAGTAGGCATGGTGCTGGTTGGGATTGGGTGTTGGGAAGCTGAGCATGCATGTGAG
Organism: Monoraphidium neglectum; assembly: GCF_000611645.1. Taxonomy (NCBI): domain Eukaryota; kingdom Viridiplantae; phylum Chlorophyta; class Chlorophyceae; order Sphaeropleales; family Selenastraceae; genus Monoraphidium; species Monoraphidium neglectum. The sequence continues at coordinate 32,918 of NW_014013395.1, read as the reverse complement.
CGAAATGGGTGAATAGATGTGGGTGGTTTTGAAGCTCGGGCACGCCCGCAAGACATTGTGTAACCGCCAAGTCGGGCGGGAAAGTCAAACCATACAGGAGACAGGGGCAGTGGGCCGCGCCTCCAGCAGCGCCGAGCAAGCAGGGGCGCGGCAGGGCAACCGACGCTTGCATGCAGGCTTGCGCGCATGCGAGGAGGAACGCCTACGCCCGAGCAACCAGCCGCCCCCTCACGATGTGCCTGCCGTCCCTCGCCGGGCGCGCGGGCGCGCGCGCACCTGCAGTCAGCTGCAGCGGCCCGTCGGGCGCGTCGCTCCAGGCAGGGGCGGCCTGCACCGCCGCGCGCACCGCAGGCAGCACGGTCGCCTCCAGCCGGCGCCGCATCGCGCCGCCGACTGCGTAAGGCTCGCCGCACACCACCTCCATGTAGCCGGGCGCGAGCAAAACCTCCCACTCCCCACCCGCGCCGGCGACAGCGGCGCCCCCGACGGCGCCGCGCGCTCGGACGCTCGCCGGCGCGCCCTGCGCCGCGCGCGCGACGCGCAGCGCGCCGTTCGCGCGCTTCCGCGCGAGCTCCCGCGGCGCCGCGTGCGGAAGGCCGGCGGCGCGCAGCAGCGCCGGCGGCGCGCGCAGCGCCGGCAGTGGCAGGCGGG
>NW_014013395.1:2756-32046 GCF_000611645.1 Monoraphidium neglectum | reverse complement strand
CCGGGGGTCAGCCCGTAGAGGCAGCCCCCTGCCGCCGCCGCCGCCGCCGCCGCCGCCGCCGGCGCCCTTGGCGCGCAGCGCCGCGTTGTGGGCGAGCTTGAACGCGAGCACAAGCACCGCCGGGAGCAGCTCCCTGCAATCCTCTGGGCAAGAGCCCAAGGGCGGCCCCATTCGGTCCAGCCACGCCGCGCGCGCGACGTCCACCCCAGCCTCGGCCTCTGCCTCCGCCGCCGCCGCCGCCGCTTCCGCAGCCGCCTCTGCGGCCGACGGCGAGGCCCGCCGATCACCCTGCCGCCGCTGCTGCTGCTGCTGCTGCTGCTGCTGCTGCTGCTGCTGCTGCTGCCGCCGCTGCTGCTCCTCGTGCCGCTGCTGCTGCTGCTGCTGCTGCTGCTGCTGCTGCTGCTCCTCGTGCCACTGCCGCTCCTGAGGCTTCTGTGGCTCTTGCAGCGGGCACGGCGTCACAGGCTGCTGATCACTGGACGCAGCCTCAGAGGTGCCCACGCCCACCCCTGCGCCCGCGCCCGGCGCCGTCACCCTGCGGCTGTCGCGCCGCGCTGCAGCGCCGTGCCGCGTCGACGCCGCGCCCTTGCCCCCGTCACCCCCGCCGCTGACAGTGATGACCAGACCCGTCTTCCCGCCGCCGCCGCCGCCGCCGCTGGGCGCGCCCGCGGCCCCTGCGCGCCCCGGCGCCGCCGTCCCAGTCGTCCTCGCCTCGGCGGTGGCGGCGGATGCAGAATCCGCGGCAGGGGGCCCCACGTCGGCGCGCTCGATCGGCGCGGCGGGCCCTGCACGCAACTCCTGGTATCCGTCTGGGATCGACGGCGCGCCCGCGCCCGCCGCGGGGGCGCTGCCAGCATCGGCGTCGTCCGCGGTCGAACGAAGCGCACGCCCGTCGACGCCCGCGTCCGCGCCCGTGGCGGGCCGGGCGCCGATGGGCATCTGGGGGCGCCGCAGGACGGCCCAGTCGGAGGGGTTCGAGGAGCTTTGCAGGATCACGAGGAAGTCGGAGAGGTTTGCGAGCGTGAAAGCCAGAGGGCTTTCGTACAGCTGGAGATGGGGAGGGAGGAAGGGGCCGGTGGGCGGGCGGGGGCAGAAATGCCACTGTTTGTCAGGTGATGGGGGCGACAGCGAGGCGCCTGCACGCAATAGGGCCACAGAGGCGGCGGCTTGAGGTGATGACAGCGCAAAGCGAGTGCCCGAGCGGCGCTGCAGGAAGCTTGCTGCTGTGCTCGCGCTTTCCTCAGAGCCGGGCAACGTCTATTCCTAAAGACTAGGCCCCCGCGTGCGCGCCTTTGAGTAGAGGAGGGCAGCCGGGCAACCCTCGAGGGCGCCACTGATGCAGGAGGCGGGCGCCGGCCGCACGCCGTCCGGCACGCGCGCCGCGAGGCCCGCAGAGAGCCGCGCCAGCAGCTCGTGGCGGCTGATGAGCTCCATGAACCCGCGCCGCAGCCGGACCTGCTCCTGCTCCTGCTCCTGCTCCTGCTGCTGCTGCTGCTTCTGCTGCTGCCGCTGTGGCTTATAAACCTCCAGCGGCCCGCCCGGCCGCGCCAGCGCCGCCCGAATGCCCCGACCGGCACCCCCCAGCGCCGGCGGGAGCGCGAGGCACGAGAGGGGGACCAGCACCTGCCTCTCGCGCCACTTGGGAGAGCCGGGGCCCCAAGACGCGTCCCGCAGCCGCGGGTTGAGCAGCCGCGCGACCCCCATGAACACGTGGACTAGGGCGACTGCCTGGATCTCTTCCGACTCGCGCTGACTCAGCAGATCCGGGACCAGGTCCTGCTGTGTCAGGCACCAGAGCCAATGCAGGCTGGGCAGGGCGCCGTGGCTGATGGGCGGCGGGACGGCGGCGGCGGCAGCAGCGGTGGCGGCGCCGGAGGCAGGGGCGGAGCCGCCCTTGGAAACAGCCGCCTCGGCGGCACGCACCGGCAAGGGGCTGCCGCCGCGCGCGCGCCTGCGGCCGCAGCTGCGGCTGCGGGAGCGGCGGCGCTGGCGGCGCCCCGCAGGGCTGCTGGCTAGGCCGCGGCTGCGGCTGCGGCTGCGGCTGCTGCGGCCGTGCCGCTGAGGCACTCCGCAATCCGGGCGTGGGCTAGGCTGCTCGCGACGGCTGGGGCTGCTGCCGCCGCGGCGCCGGGCAAGGCTTGGGCTGCCGCTGCGGTCACGGTTGCGGCTGGGGCTGGTGGTGCAACGGCACGCGCGGCCGCGGCTGCTGCCGCGATGGTGGGCGCGCCCAGGGCTGCGGCTGTGGCTGCGGCTGCCGCCGGGGCTGCGGCGCTGGCGCCTCTGCGCTGGCGAGGGCGGCGACCGGTTGTCCCGGGAGGCAGAGCGCGGCCGGCGGCGGTGGCAGCGGGGCGAGGCCCGGCGGCCCTCACTGGAGCACAGGCGTGCCCCACCGCTGCTTGCACATTCAGAGGCGCCGGCGGCGCTGATAGGCGGCGCGACCGCAGGCGAGCTGGTTGACAGGCTGGGCCGCTGCCGCGCGTCCCGCTGCTGTGGCTGTTGCAGCTGCACTGGCGGCCCATTTGTAGGGCTGTGCACCTTCTCCTGCAGCTGTTGCTGCTGTTGTTGCTGTTGTTGCGGTTGCTGCTGTTGCTGCAGTTGCTGCAGTTGCTGCTGTTGCTGCTGTTGCTGCAGTTGCTGCTGTTGCTGCTGCTCTGGCTGTGCTACCAGCCGCAGCGATGGCTGCAGAACCAAATCTTGTGCTAACTGTTGTGGTAGTGGCTGCTGGGCTGGCCGGCGGGATGAATGCTGGGCTGGCTGTTCGATTGACTCGGACGGTGGTTGCTGCACCGCCTGCTGCACCGCCTGCTGCACTGGCTTGATAACTGGCTGCTGCGATTGCTGGTGGGTTGGCTGCTGGGTTGGCTGCTGCGCAGGCTGCTGCACCGGCTGCTGCGCCGGCTGCTGCGCCGGCTGCTGCGCCGGCTGCTGCGCCGGCTGCTGCGCCGGCTGCTGCGCCGGCTGCTGCGCCGGCTGCTGCGCCGGCTGCTGCGCCGGCTGCTGCGCTGGCTGCTGCGCCGGCTGCGGCACCGGCTGTGGCACCGGCTGCGGCACCTGCTGCGGCACCGGCTGCGGCACCTGCTTCTCCTGCTGCACCTGCTGCACCAGCTGCAGCCCGCCAGCAACCCGCAGCATCGCGGCCCGCTGCTCTGCTGAAAAGTCTATAGATAGCCGCCCTCGCAGCTGCCCCAACAGCTGATCCGCCTCGGCCCTCAGCGCCGCCGGCAGCCGCGACAAGCAAGCCTCCGCGGCCGCCGCGGCGTGCGGCGCCGGCGGCGCCGCGCGCAGGCGCGCGGCGGCGAGCGGGCGCAGCTGGTGCAGCGGCTTCCCCTGAGACAGCGAGGACAGGCGCTCCAAAAGGGCGTAGCTAGACCCAGATCCCAGTTGATCAGATCCCACCAAGATCTGGGCATTGCTCTGCGCCATATCTGCAACCTGCAATGGTGGGCGCGAGCGGGCAGAGCGCAAGGAGCCCCCTTGTCCACAACGCTCTCGCAGAATCGGTCAGCAGGAGGCAATGTGTGTCTCCGGCCGCCGCCTGTCACCAATCGGCACATGCTGTCAAATTTGAAGCTTGGCGGCACTGCAATGTTGGCGGGGTGCCTGCCGCCCCGCGGGGCCGGGGCGACGGGCACGTCTGCCCGCCGTGTTCGGACCCCGCGTGAGAATTACCACCACTTGACACAACCCCTTGACACCGTTTCCCGACTGATTGTAGGCAGCCAGCCGCTCACTCTGGATTCGGCGCCCCCCACTCCGCCCCTCTCCCTCCGTCTAATTTAAGTACCGCTCGGCGTGCCGCAAGACTCGCGGTAGCCGGCGCCACAAGCCTCACCTCCCCAGGCTGCAGCAGCGGCGCGCCGCCGCCCTCGGCCGCCTGCCGCGCCTGCAGCGCCCGCCAGGCGCGCGCCCACTCTTCCGAGCCATCGGGCAGCTCGTCTGAGAGGGCCTCCAGGGGGACGGCCTCGCCGCCGTGCTTCAGGAGCAGGTGGCTGCGCGCAAGGTTGACAATGCCTGTGGCCCCGCCGGCGGCGTGGCAGGTGGGCGTTCGGGCGCTTGCGGGGCGCTGGGTTGCGAGGTGGGCGAATTTGCATAAGAAAAGCGCCGCCTTCTGCCGTCACGGATGGAAGCAAACATCGCTCTCATAGAGAGGCAGCGGCACCATTTCCAGTTGGGCATGCACCCCGGCCCTGGCGGCATATGCATGCAGCCAAGCCTTTGCACTCTGCGGGGGAGTGGAGGCCTCCCCTAGGGGCAGGAGATCATGCCTGTGCGGGAAGATTGAGCAGAACCCACCGCACCTGCCGCGTCCAGCGCCGCCTGCGCGCCGAGCACCTGGGCGAGCGCAAGCCCGCCGCCCGCGCCGCGCATCGCGATGACGGCGCCGGCGATGCAGGCGTCGGGCGCGGGGCGCTCCCCGAGCTGGCACAGCCAGGCGCCGGCCTGCAGCAGGCGCGCGGCCTCGGGCCGCGACACGTGAAGCAGGCCCAAAAGCTGGGGGCGGCGGCGTGGGGGTTGGACGGGGTGGCGGTTTGGACGCGTGTCGCAGCAAGCGTGTGCGTGTGCTAGCGGTTGCGGTTGGTCATGAGGAGGTCCGCAGCCGCGGCAGGGGTGCACATGGGCGGCTGTTGAGACCCCAGCCTTTCTGGACCAGGGGGTTGACGAGGCGTCGTAGCAACACGAGCACGATGCCGTAATGCGAGCCTGTCTTCTCTGGCTTGCATGGCTTTTCAGGCACATGCGGCACGCAAGCGCAGTGACTGGGCATGCAATGATGCAACTGCATCGAATAGCAACGGTCGGTGCACTGTTGAACTGTAGGCAAGACGGGTGCGCGCCGGTGCGCGACGCAGCAACAGCCACGACTCACTTGGTCGACATCTTCAGGCATGATGATCCGAAATATTGAAGCGCGTTGAAGCCCGCGGGCTCCGCTAAATTGGTGCGTCAGTAACGCGCTGGATCAGGCCAGCGCACCATGATCCTGTAGCGCTGAACGCCTCCTTAACTAGATCCGACACATCGTGGCAGGCTGCGTTGCAGACAAGCAGGGGCTGGCGCGTGCATCGTGACTGCGCGGGCAGTGCCGCGGGCGGGTCCGCGTGACTAATCACGCACCCTGTTTGCGCAACTACTTCTCCGCAGTGCTGCCGAGCAGGGTATGCCATGGAATTTTCGTAAGCCCTTGTTTTACAGTGCTGCCGGCTGGGTGCTTCATAGCTCTGCGGGTGTCCACGGCGTAACGCACTGCCTGGATGGGTGACGGGCTACAGTACCTAGCCGCACTGCATGTGTGCGTGGCTAGCGCTAGGTGGGGAACTGTATCGTGGTCCTGAAAATCCAAGTAATTCTACAATGTGTCCACACACACTCAAAGTCTGCTGTCGAGCGTGGTGTAGCCGGCGACGCCGGCCGGCGAGCTTGCAGTACTGCGCTGCACGCACGCACTGCCCCTGCGATCGCCAAATTTAGCTCCACGTACTGCTCTAGGGAGTCGCCAATTTTACATGTTACACTTTACTTGTGAGAATATGTGTTGTGGGGCGGCAGGGAACCGGAATCCCATTTTGCAATGAACTCCTGTGCTTGTCAAGACTGTATTAAATGTTTGCCAGGGCGCCGAGTGCAGCTCTGCAGAAAGTGTCTATCTGGTAAAGACGTGTCTGCAGGCAGACCTTGCTGTAATTTGCATGTAGCAAAGTCAGCCGCTCCTCAGCCAGGTGGGTTTCAGCGACCCGGGTAAAAATGGGTATTCTGTGCTGTGCCCAACTTTTAGTGGGTAGGGCTTGATGATGACCAGCCGTTTGATTCGAGTTCACGTTGTCTGCAAACACACAGCAAGCAGACCTTCATGTTGTGCAGGGCAGGGTCCTGATATATGCAGGGCGGGTCACCAGCCTGTTTGCACGTTCTTTGTTTTGTAGTAGGTGTGTGCGGCACACAGCATCGGATACACCAACGTGCGTGCTATTGCATTACAAGTCGCAGTGGCCTGCAAAGGGAATGGTGCTGATGCAAGTGGCATGGTTGCACCAATGTGCACCCTTTTTTGGACCAATGGAATTGATGCTGCTCCATGCATGAAAAAAGGCGGCTGCATCACTTGAAAAGAGGCGCCTGCCTGCTGGTGCACTTGAATATCAAATCATACCCGAGGCAGCAGCGAAGGTATGTGAGCTGTCATTCTTAGTCGTTGATAGCATGCTGCTGCGCTGCCATGCAGAGATTGCATCCAAATTTGCAGGCGTCTCACATTATTGTTCTTCCAGAAAACGGCCAAAATGGATGCAAACATCCCTGAAGAGCAGAATGTATTTTTCTTTTTTTTTTTGTTTGGTACAAGTATATCAGCTTCTTGGCCGCAACTCCGTCCATTCCTCATGCATGAGCGCTGGGACGAATCCCAAAAACCCCTTGACCACACCCGTTGCTCTGCATCTGATTGAAGTTACGCAAGTCATCATGCCACCCCACATGCACACAATGCGATAAAAAAGGGCAAGTGGCTGGTGAGATGTCGCAGCTTTGTATGTATGCAACGCCACCTTAGAGTTGGTGACTTGTGAGAGCTAACAACAGTCAAATTGAGAGAGAGCGAGAGAGAGAGGGAGAGAGAGACTACGCCTCACGCGGCTAAAAGCCACGCTGTAAGCGGCGCCGCGTCGGGTTAAGGAGAGGGGTGTGTGTGGTGAGCCACATCCCCCACCGTGAAGACCGAAGGGCACGTTCACGTGACGCCGCGCCCCCGACGTGGCCGTGACGGCGGGCAGTTGTTTGCATGCAGCAATTGCTTTCGGCGGCCCCAGACAGCTGTCATGCTCTCCACCGCGTGCAGGCTGAGGTGCTTGAACAAAGCCTTGTGTTCCTCTTTGGGTATCCCTAGATAGGTCAGCCGCTGTCGTGATCATGCCTGCGTAGATTGTGCCCCCCACACCCAGTGTAGTCACATGGAGGTGGACCTGCCGCCGCGCCCTCTGCAGTTCTGCAATGAGTGCGGCGTGCTGTGCGGTGGCCGCTGCAATTGTTGGGTCTTGGTTTGTGTCCCTGCAGTACTTGATTTCCACAATATGGATGTGTTCCGTCGATCCTCTGCCTGCTGCCGGTACGTGCAGAATGATGTCGGGAACGCTGTACGTGCCTGCATCTTTCAGGCGCCGTTTCTGTGCGGGTGTCAGGATGGAGCACTTGTCGAAGGTGCAGCGGTGCATCACCCTTTCCTCTTTGCAGTTTTCTGCTGACCCCAGGTCTGCACACTAAATGCAGCCGCCCATCGCGCCACCCTCTATCGCGGCAAGGATTATCCTCCCTGCACGGTGGTGGCGAGAGGTGTGCTGCGCGGTCAGCGCCGGGCATGAAAGCATGGTATGCCCAGCAGTCTCGTCCGGGTCTCCGCACAGGCGGCAAGCCGTGCTTTTGCACTTTCCCCACTTGTGCAGGTTGTGCATGGTGGGGACCTGGCCGCACCTCCACCGCAGGCACAGCCTCAGTTCGCGCGGCAACACGGTGCCCCACTTCTGAAGATAGTGCCAGGCTGCGGGGTGCAGGCTGGGTGCAGTCTCGCGTTCCAGCCGCATGTACAGCGAATTGAGGTTGGCCCCCAGCGTCTCGTGCATGTTGCAGGCCAGGGGCTCCAGCGCTTCAACCAGATTGGCCATAATCCGCCTTTTGGGACGGCGGCGCTTGCCGCCTGCCCCTTGTGGCTGAGCTGTCTCGTCTGCCGATTCAGATGTATACCGCCACCACTGGCCGCCGCGGCGGTCATTGCTAGGAGGGACAGTGAGTCCTGGCTCTCCTAGTGCAGATGCCAGGTTCTCTGTTTTGGTCTCTTTCACCACTCCTGTAGCGATGGCGTCGGCTCTTTCGTTGCCGGTGATGCCCACGTGGGCAGGCACTTTTAGGAGCGCGACTGGCGGCGCCTCTGGGGGCCGTCTCGCGATGGCGTCTCTGATTGCTGTGATGAGTGTGAGGTGGCGATGACCGTCCAGATCTATCTTGCGGCCTGTGTACCATTTTGTGAATCTGGTAGATACAGCCTAAGCTGTCACTGGCAATGCGGCTGTGCCCTGCCATGATTGCTGCCCATATGACGCTCAGTTCTGCTCTGTTGATGGTGTTGTTCTCAGGCTGCGCGGGGTCCCGCAGGTCAATTGCTATGTCTTGTTGCTGCCCCACCCCCAGTGGCGCTGGAATGTGGACGCCCACGCCCATCGCAATGGTTTTGCCTTCAGCCTTCCTGTGGCGAGAGGCGCCTTGCCCTGTCTCCTTCAGCACGCTCCCATCAGTGTAGACTAGGGAGTCAGCGTCATACGCCAGGTGCTGGGGCGGGTCAAGGGCTTTTCCCAGGGCATGGATGTGCCCCTCTCCCAGGTGTGCGGGGCGCTGGCTTTCGCTCCTCGCGGTGTCCGGCCTCATGCGTGCCACGCCTTTTCCTGGCATGGTGTGTTGCCCTGAGGGCGGTCCCTACCTGCCGCGGGGCCTGCGTGCACGTGGGCTTCTGAGCCTCTATGTCCCAGGCGCGGCCTCCTCGGGAGCCTTGCAGAGGCGGCGTGGTGTTGAGGCGGCGTGTCACGCGCGTTGAGGGCCCCGGAGTGTTGGGCTCCGCCCAGCTGCCCGCCTGGCAGCTGGGCGGGTGCGTTGCCCGGTATTTGGCCCTGCGCTCGTGCCGGCAGTGTGGCTGCCGGCTCTCTCATCGGCTCTGTGGTACCCTTAGGCGGTCCAGCCCCGCCAAGGCTGGGCCCAGGCCGCTGTAAGCTCCCACATCCCGAGGTCACCTATGGCAGCCCTGGTGCCCGCTTGCCCGACGGGTGCCAGTAGCAGAGGGCCCCTCGCACATGCTTAGAGATGGATGGACACAGCAGCACTGGCAGCTTTGCGCAAAGGCAGCAAGCTTGGGCCGAGCAAGAGCAGCACAGGCTCGGCCCCAGCGGGCCTCACTCTGAGCCGGCAGCCAATGTGGCGTGCATGCACCAGCTACGCCGCGACAGCCGTGACCAGTCCGGGCGCCCAATGCCCAGGGGCGCTGGCTGGGCGCGACAGGCGCGGCCACGCTCATCCCTGGGGCTGAGAGTGCCTGGACTGACACGCGCCCGTAAGCCCAAGCTCTAGCAGCAGAAGGGCCCCGTTCGGGAGTCCTTTGCTGGGCGGTGACCGTCCTAAGCACACTCACCTGCCACTGCCCGATGCGACTGCCGGTGGTCTCAGGCGTGGCGCCGCTGTCTGCTGACTGGAGCGCGAGCCTCGAGCTGGTGCTGGTGCTGGTGCTGCTGGAAGCGGTGCTGCCAAAGCACTTTGAGTGCTTCAAGTGAGGTGTTGGGCGAGTGCAGTTGGGCGCCAAACGCATGCGAGCGTGGGCCGCTTGCGCGATGACAGGGGGGTTGATCGTGTGTTGAAAGGCAGGCAGACGGGGTGTTTGCTGGCGAGCGTGCTGCAGCAGCCAGTGGCGACGCTTGCGGGGTCGCTGCGCATGCAGTGGCCGTCCCACTCGTCGCTCCACAGCTCATGATTGACCGCTTTGACCTTCACTGCCGCAGGTCCTTTGTCGCCTGGCGGGACACGCCCCAAAACGCGGTGCTGCAGACGCTGCTGCAGGGCGTGAGGGACAGCTGGCGGCCGCCACAGCCGGCCGCCACAGCCGCGCGACGTAGAGGATCAGACTCGGAGAGGATCAGACTCATTGCTGTGTGTGCGAGCTCTTGTGTTGTGGCGCGCACGCGCAGGATATCTCACTTGGAGTGTGCCAGCGCAATTTGTGAGTGATTTCGTGCGCATTCACTTGTCCAGATTGTTCAAGGCTCGTGCTGTATCTTGTGACAGTCTTGAGGGTGAAAAAGTAATGCGTGTTATCCACTCGTGGCACCAAGCACGCATGCTTACATATGTTTATGGAGTTCACGCACGCAGGCACAATGCAGGTAGGGCGTAGTCCTGCTGTTGCAGGTTCGTGACATGCGTACGTGCTTGCTTGCGTGTGCACACAGCAACAAGGCAGGGGCCACTCAGCAGACGGCGCCCACACAACCCTGGGCATACACATGCACGCCCGTGGATGGGTACTAGGGCAGCTGCCGCGTGCTACATTGTCGCGTGTAGCATTGTTGTATTGACGCGTCATTGATCGTGCAAATGAACCTGCTCAATCAATTGTGCAGAATGTGCCAGTTCGAGTTGACACCAGAGGCCGAGCGAGCTGTGGCCGGAACCCACCCAGCAGCGCGCCCGCACGCGTGCTGCATCGAAGGGGAACTCATGGTTGTACGCACGTGCCACCAACTTCCAACACGCAAGGGCCGTATGCAAGCATAAAGATGGATACGGATTACCATCAGGATTGTTACAAGATCCCGCGGTCCCCCGCTCCTGGAGCCATCCAGGCTCATGGCATGTATCATGGCGAACAAGGGAACAGGGCCGCAGCAGCAATGCCACCTTCACGCCAAGCAGAAAGGCAAGCACCACTTAATTTTCCATCAGCAGTTGGTCCTTTGCACCACATTTCCGTTCGGTCTGGGCGCCCGCGCGCCGCGGGGCAGCAAGATGGCATGGGCAACAAAGTAGCCGGGCAGCAAGTGCAGCTTGATGCATATGCAAGACTTTATGCGCATACATTTAGTGGCGGCTGCATAGGAAATGTTGAGCACGCGGGCGCGCCGTACGTGGGTGTGAGGCAGCGCCTGGCTGACCGCGGTTGAATGAGAATATCACGCCACACATTAACCCATCTGACACTCAGGGCCGGCGGCTGGGGCCTGTGCACTGCAAGCGCGTGCCTGGAAATGAGAAGCACCGTTATAAGTCTTGATTAGATGCCTCACAAATACAAGTCTTGATTAGATGCCTCACAATTGGACGGATTGCAAGCGTCTTGGTTCCTTTTGCATGTATACGCGCTTATCCAAGGCCCGCCAGGCAAGTAAGATACCCCTCTGAAATCTCAACTGGCTTCAAAATTGTGCTTGCGATGGGAGCCAAACAGGCAAGGAAGCAACACGATGGCAAGCTCCATAGTGTTCAGCTGTGTTCAGCTGAATGTGAGGCGAGGTCATCAGGGCTTGGCGGTCAGGGAGAGCCCGCTTGCGACGTTGCCGGCGTTGTCGCGGGCGCACAGCCTGAACTTGTGCTTCGAGACATCAGCTGAGGGGATTGCCAGGGACGCTGTGCCAGTCTTGCCGTCGCTTGAGATTGAGAGAGGCAGGGCCGTGCCGGAGGTGCACTTGGCCTTGGGCTTGCCCGCGGCAAGGAACACAAGCACATAGTCCTTCACGCCCGAGCCCTTGACGGAGCGCTTGTCGTCAGTGGCAGCGGCTGTGAAGGTGACGGTGTAGTTGCCGCCAGCATACTTTCCGGCCAGCTGGATGCTCTTTGCGGCCATTGAGGGAGGTGTCTTGTCATACAGCACAGACGTGGTGCCAGGGCCCCAAGGCGTCTTGTCGGCCTTGGAGTCGCGGAAGTAGGCGGTGATGGTGCGTTGGCCCTCGCTGGTGAGCTTGAGGGTCTTCTTGTCCGCCTTGGCCTCCCATTTGGGACACTTGGCTCCTGAGGTGATTGGCTTGTCCGTGATGCACCTGTTGTGAGTATGCGGGGCAAGGAATTTGGCCATATGCAAAGCATTGCAAACCAGACAGGCTTGAAGCCGCAGACAACGGAGGCGGGGATGAAAATATGCTTGCGTGTCGTTGCTAGGACTTTTCCAGGTTGCTTGTGAAGGGAGGCTTCAGCGCATGTGCTAATCAGCCCTCAGTTACAAGCAACTTGCCTGTAGTACAAGCAGGTTGCTTGGCTGGCAAGTTCGTACAAGTGCGTGCAGCAGATATGTGTGCTGGGCTCACATCTCTTTGGCATTGGCCGTGACAACCAGGTCCACTGTCGGCTGGTTGACGATGCTCATGGAGGGGGTGGCCACACTCAGCAGGCCAGCCTTGGCATCCAGCTCTACCGTGGCGGTTCCGGGAGTGGCAGAGGTGGAGTTTGCTGCGTCGCGAATGAAGACAAACACGGTCTTGGGGCCGTTGCCAGCCGGCAGGATGTAATCTGTCGGGCTCTTGTAGGGCACAAAGGTCGTGCATGCCGCGGTGTCAGAAATGCACCTGGATGTGGGGTCGACACGTTGTGGTTTGGATAAGAATGGGCCAGACGGATAGGTCGTGGCCTTAGTAAGTTCAAGGATGGATCAGACAAGCGTGTTTTTGTGTGTGAATTTCAAAACACAAACAACATTGCATGCGGCGGCGGTGCGGTGCTGTGTGCGCAATCACCGGGAGAAATTCTCAGCGACAGCCACAGCGCTGCGTTCACGCATTCAACGCCATCAGAAATGTTGCGACAAAGGGCCTTGGCGATCCTGAACCTAGTTGCAGCTTTTGTGCTTAGATGTACTCCAGGCTGGGTCAAGCAAGCTGGCTGGCCAAAGCATTCCTGCCACCACAAGGCCCGGGGGGGCCTGCACAGCTCGCACCAATCCCCCCCCCCCAGACTCACATTGAAGCAGCGGACGGCGTGATCGTAAGAGAGACGAGTTGCAGGGGCACCTTGGGCGGCTTGGATACCAGGCCCTGGCTGATGATGACAGTGGGTGGCACCCCCAGCACAGTGGCTCCGTCAACAGCCACCTGAATGCGCTGTGTAGCTGGGATACCGGTCGCCAGGGTCACAGTGTTTCCATTTTTCACGTACGCATCCAGGGTGACGGTGCCAAGCAGCTGGCGCCTCCCAGCTGCAAGGAGCTGCCTCCTGCGCCTGCCAGAGTCGGTGATCTGCGGGACAGGGAGCAGAGAGGGGGCTTGGCATACCGCACTTGAACATGTTGCATGTGCGTATTGGGATGCGAGACAAAGCCAGCCGACCACGCGTCCTAAGGAATGGGATGATTCACCATGACTGATGCGTAATACTGTGCGATATGACAGGCCCGCGCACACCTTGAAAATGATGTAAAGCGCGGTGCCATTGCTGGCAGGTGCAGAACTCCTTGCCACCAACTGGTTGGCGACCTCCAGAGCCTTTTGAGCATCTCCGCTACAGATTTGCAGCAAATGACATGCACAGAATTGGCAGGAGCAAAAGGGTTGCACATTGGCATGCGGTTGGCTGGGTGGAGCGTTGAATCGCGCATATCATACTACTGCTGCACAGGTGAGAGCAGCACCAGCATCGCTCGACATGCATTTGTACTGACACGTTGTTGCATCACGGCTGTCCGTGCGAGGCAAAAACGAGTGCTTTCTAGCAGAGTTAGGACAGCAGAATACACTGTACTCACTACCAGGGCGCCGCCACCAGCAGTCGCCTTGTGTCAGGGTCGGAGGGCGTCGCCTGTTCCGTGGCAATTTGCACTACTTGCCCTGCCACCAGCACAGTGCCGGCATCCACCTAGACACGCACGTTGTTTATTGAAGGAGGGGGGCTTGCAGGAGTTCAGCTCAAGAAGGTGCCCGCATGTCAGCTTGCTTGGCTTTTTACGTTCACGCATAGTCTCGTGTTGACCTGCATGCGGGTGACACATGGCAACTTGCAGGGTCATGCATCAAACGCATGCACATAATCAACTTTCATGAAGTCCACAGGTAATGTGAACATGCAGCACTCAAAACTTGCTGCCGTGTGCGAACCCTGTGCACTTACTGGCGTGGAGGGTGGATCTGCATGCGGGTAATTTCCACCGCAGCAACAAAGGCACAACCATGAGGGAAGTGTTGGTGGGGAAGGCACTGGTGTCAGCAACGGGCACACGTTGCAAGTAGACCATGCCTTCGCATGTATCACACCCAGCGGATTTGGGGATGTGCTGTGTGTGCATCCGCGCACCCCCGCTGGCAGCAACTCCAGGTCACGCTGCCCTGATGATCGCCTCCGAAGACCAAGCGCGCCGTGCTTTGGACGATACATGTGAATGCGCAGCATTGCACCTCTACCCCGTATTGAGGGATCACGGGTGGCGACAAAATCACATGCAGCACATGACAGGGCATTTCTGAGCTGCTGACTTCTCCTGCTGTGTGTGTTGCAAGCACGATGTTGAGATGCTGTGCGGGCACCGCTCAGCGTCCTGCTGGAAGAGCAGTGAGTCACTGGTCATCACCTGTGCAGCCAGTCCCAGACGCCGTGCCATCACCGCGCAGGCCACTGGCGCAGCTGCACGTGACGCCTTTTGTGGTGGTGTTGACGCTGCAGGTTGCCCGGGGGGCGCACGTGACGTTCTGTGCAGCCGTGCACACCGACGACACAACGGGAGCTGCAAGATTGATTGGAAGCAGCAAAGATGGCACACAGGTAAGCAGGATGGAAGTTCTGGAAGCTATCTGCAATGTTTTTAGTTGGAACAAGCCACAAACAAAACCCTTAGATCACGGACCAGCCAGAATGACAGAGCCGCAGTAGGGTCCCTAGGGCGTGGCAATCTGCTGCGACGGCGTTGCGGCTGCAGTATCCCGCTGCGCTGTGGTGCAGGCGTCATGATGATGTCATGCACAAGGCAGGGCGACAACAAGTAAGTCCAGCTTGTGAAAGCCAGATGCAACACAAGGTGATCTGGATTAATCGTGATTTCCGCACCTTTGCAACCAGTCCCAGCCGCCTTGCCATCACCATCTTGCCCACTGGGGCACTTGCACGTGACTGCGCCAGTAGTAGTGTTGACGCTGCAGATTGCCAGGGGGACGCACGTGGCGTTCTGTGCGGCCGTGCACACTGATGAAACAACGGGAGCTGCGAGGCAGTGGTGCAAGCAGTGGAGCCGGCGGACAGGTCAGCAGCAACAAAATTTCAAGAAATTCGGCAATCCATATGTGTTTTTGGGGCAGAACCCACACAGACACCCATGCTGCAGGGAGCAGCCACAAAGGCAGAGCCGCTTCAGGGGTGCTCTATCTGTGTGTAGTATGCTTGGCACTGTGCTGCGACGGCGGTGCAACCACAGCACCTAACTGTATCACGGTTGGTGCAGCGCGCCATGATGATGTCATCCATGAGGTAGGGAGGCAACAAACAAGCTCAGCAGATCGTACCAAAAGGTAACTCGTGCCAATCAGCAACTCCTGATTCCCGCACCTTTGCAACCAGTCCCAGCCGCCTTGCCATCACCATCTTGCCCGCTGGGGCACTTGCACGTGACTGCGCCAGTAGTAGTGTTGACGCTGCAGATCGCCAGGGGGACGCATGTGGCGTTCTGTGCGGCCGTGCACACTGAGGAAGCTGCGAGATCAAAAGCATTGTCATCAGAGCTTGTCAAAAGGTCGTCCCAGTATATATGCGCGGCTGCTGGGCAGTCGTCAAGTGCTTTTGCCAGTGGTTGCAAAGAGGGGCGTGGTAAAAAAGTGGGGCGAGCGAGTGTAACTGTCCATTTTGGCAGAGTCACTCGCTTGTGGTCATTGCTGGCCAGGTAAACACATGCATATCCTTACTGCAGGGCACCTGAGGGGCAATGAATCAACAGCAGGCGTGCAGTCAACACTGCAGCCATAGAAGGGGCGCGCTTGCATGCCACCCCACCCCCTCACCGCTTCCTCCAGTGATTGAAAAAGCGCTCTGCTTGACACAGCCTAAACGAATGCATGGAATGGGGGGAATAGTCGACTTTGATCTGGAACAGTGTACCCTCAGCAAGGTGATGCCCCCCAGCAGCGTTCAGGCCTTCAAGCAATTGGAGTGGAGACTCGAGGCCGCGCATGATCATGCACAAGCCCAACCAGAGTGTCCAGACCGGGGCGCACAGGCATGCAACAATGTATAGGAGTGTGGTGCATGCCATGTGGGTATGGCACCACCAATACTACTGTTAGGGTAGCCCAGAATCTGACAGCTGTGCGGACTCAGGCGCATGCGTATATCGAGGTGCATGCGGCGATGAGCGACTGGCTGTGCTATGCTTGAGTGCGAGGCTGTGATGCTGGGCTGCCAATGAACTGTGTGCGCATTTGTGTAAACACACTGCAGAGTCATTGCATGAGCCAGCAATGTTGAGCGTGTTCAAGTCAAAAACTGCAAAACCATTTGCATGATGTCTTAACGCCCCTGGCATACGACAAGCCCTAACGATGCTGCGGGCGGATGTGTGCCGTCGACCCATGTCACACCTACCGTTCCTGGTTGCAGTCGCTGTCAAGTTGGTCGTGCCTGCGGGCAGGCCAGTGCAGTTGAACGTGGCGTCTGCGTTGAGCACACACCCAGGCCGATCAAATTGCACGTCAGAAGTGAGGTATTTCCCAAGGTCCACTGACACTTGAGCAGAACCGGCTGCTCCACCAGGGAGGTAAGGGCCAGCGGTTGCGCCAAGGGTGTAGGTTGAACAATCTGCAAGGTGGAGTGTTGGCGGATCGGGAAGGGCCTGCTTAGCATGGATAAGCACCTGGGTGAAATTTAGGCGTGGAATCAAAAGGGCGATGTGTGGCACATCAATTGCTTTGTTGCTAGCTGGTTGCTTGCATCCGTAGCTGTCAAGTTCTGCTCACACCAGCAGCCTGCACCTTGCCAGGACAAACAGTGAGCGCAGGCCCAGGGTGTCCTGTTGTTGGCCCAAAGCTAGCTGCTGTGCATCAAGGTGTTTTGACTGCTGCAGGATGGCTACAGAGTCACGATCGTGGTCTCAACAGGCACGCAATGCGCTGTCCACATCGTTTATCACCCTTTGGTCCGGTCACGTTGAACTCAAGGAACACCGACTTCCGGCAGCCTGCAAGAGGTTGGCAGCGCGGTCAAGCAAGGGGTTGGTTGGTAAAAAGCATGGCTGAGAAGCATTAGTGCAGGAGAGCCGCTAGGCATCATCTGCCGGAGGATCAGGGCCAATATTATCAGGGTTGCTGCTGCGAAACCAAGCGAGCGCACTGCTGTGGTTGCTTGCTGCATGCTGTTCAAGCTTCTTTGTCAGGTGCCGAGATTGCTGGTAGCAACCGATCCTCACCACGCAACATAAACACCTCAGATGCACGCTCACCGTTTTTCAGGCCACTGAATTGCACGAAGCTGTCGAGGCCGGGTCGCAGGTTACCGCAAGTCCAAGTTGTGCCCGCCTTGTACCTGCACTCCAAACCATCATTAAAATCATCAATCGTGATATCGCCCTTGGTGTAGTTGGCCACTTGCAACGTTACGTCAGCTGAGCCCCGTCCGTTTGCGCCAGGCGCGACAGCAATGACGTCCACCGGGCCGGTCAATGTGTAGGCGGTGCATGCTGCCGCGAAGAGCAAGTGGATTGAGTGGGGCGTTGACCCAGGTGGCGTTAGTGGAGGTGGCACTGGCAGGTGCAGCTTGTAGCTGCACAGTCAAGTTTATCTGGGTTTGAACACCCTTGGGCCCAATGTGATGGACTGGACAATCCAATCTGGTTGCCACACAAGAGCAAAACATTCAGATATACTTGCATTGCACACGAGTGCAACATGTGTTGATTCCCTCATTCCTTGGCCCAATTGTACTTTGATTCAGTGTTGTCTTTCAAACTTGGTGCAAACGCTTGGCTCAGTACAACACTCGTAAATAGTTGCAACAGGCATGCTGACACCCTTTACCTGAATCTGGCAGCACCACAACAAGCGTTGAGCTGGATTTTCTTGTGCAGCCTGCGGCCGAGGTACCGAGTGGGGTTCTCCAAGGTGCTGATGGGTACAAGTAAGGAACGATGGGGGCAGGGACCACTGCACACCACCGTGCCCGCTTCATTGTGTAAGCAGGTCGTCGCTGCACACTCACCATTCTTGGTGGCGGTGAAGTTGACGACTGTGATGCCCACTGGCACACCAATGCACCTAAAACACACGAATTGGCTACCACTGATACCGCCGGTACAGGTTGCGGAGGAGCAGTAAGGCGAATCAACGCTGACGCTGGC
Source organism: Monoraphidium neglectum (assembly GCF_000611645.1). Classification (NCBI taxonomy): domain Eukaryota; kingdom Viridiplantae; phylum Chlorophyta; class Chlorophyceae; order Sphaeropleales; family Selenastraceae; genus Monoraphidium; species Monoraphidium neglectum. Next base: position 14,231 of record NW_014013395.1, on the reverse strand, counting down.
AGCGGTGTACTCTCCAACAATCGTCAGGACGTTGAAATCCCCAAGGCTAGAAACAGAATCCACTGTTGTTTCGCCTGAAAAGCTGTTCAACTTGTAAGGAAAGCATCCTGTGCGGTGGGGCAGCCAAGTCGGGAGGAGGAGCCAAGTGAGCCTGCTGACAATCCTGATTATGTGTATTCCACTGTTGATCTAACAGCACGCATTGAAATTCTAAGCCATGTGCGCATGCAGCTGCATGCTATGCGCAGACCGTTATGCGCAGGCAGAATGTGCGGCCCCTGGGCGCCTACTTACCGGCCGCGTCTGGCGTCACTGTGATGCTGACACTGACCACTTTGATGCAGCCTGCGCAATTCAAGGAAGGCGTGGCATCAATGTGAATGTTTGGACATCACTGCAATTATGCACAGTGGGCAGGGGGACCATGATCAAGGCGGTTGAAGTACCAACAACCCTGGGGGTGTGTCTCAGTCCCCCCCGTCCCTGTCCCTCTCTCTCTTTCTCGCTCTGTGTAAAGGCATAAAGGCATACACTTTTTGACAACCAGCTTTTGGCTGGGCAAAGACACCGCGTCATCCCCAGGCCGAGGTTGCGCTTGCGTGCGTGTGTGTGCACGCGCTTGCGTGTGTGCACGCGCTGCGCACGCGTGCTTGATTCTCACGCACCAAGACCGCTGTCGGCTGTAAACGTGTAGTTTTCCGTTCCAACCGCAAGGTCGGAGCAGGTCCAAGTGGCATCCGCTGCAAATCTGCAAGGGTATTGTGCTTGTACTTGCTCAGCAGTGAAGCCGCCAAGGTTCAGTGTCACATTGGTGATGCCTGCTCCGGTCTCGTTGGCTGCCTGCACCACAATCGAGCTGGGAGCATCCACAGTGTAGGTCGTGCAGTCTGCGAAGCAGGGCCCGGGCACAGAAAGGATTGACAAACAGAGGGTGTTCAAAGACAGGGGAGCGAGGGCAGGGAATGGAGTGATGCGCGTACATCTAGACAATAAGCAGCCCAGCCACCGGGACAGTGGGCAAACGCGTTTGAATTGGCAGATTATGATTTGCGGCGGTAATCACGCAGCCTGAACAAGCTTAGATGTCAAGTTGCTGGTTGGAAGCGAGGCCACAGAGCGGCAGGTCAAGCATCAAAAGCAAAGCATGCGACATGTAGGTACATCGTGCAGCTGCGGCGTACAGCATGCTGTGAATGTCAACCAGTCTAATCACCGCTGCTTGACACCACATTGATGGGAACTCCAGTACTAGCAAAGCAGCCGCCTGCGGGTAGCGTGGGCGCAAGTGATCGTCAGCAAAAGACGTCTGCATTTGTTTGAAAACGGCCTGATTTCTAGACCCCAAGCTCGTGTGAGGCAGAGGGTAGCAGGCAGATCGTGAATAATGTCACATGCATGTGGCGACGCCACGCCATCCCATCTGCACCCTTGACACGAGCTGCAGATTTGAGCTGCAACAGGTGGCGCCTCTGCCCTAGGCAGATGTGCGTGCTGTGCTGCAGGGTATTGGCCGTGGTCAGAATGGGACCGTCCAGCAAAGTCACTGCCCACGGCCAAGCGCGATTATGCTGCAGCGGCTCAGCACGCACCCAGAAACCAAAGAGACCCTAGAGAGCTCACTGGAGGATGCAAAGAAGGGGAAGACATAGTTGCCAACATACAAATCATTGCAGGTCCATGTGGTGCCCGCCTTGAAAACACAATCGAAGGTGGAAACGTCACTTGCAGGGTAGCCAGCGAGATCCAGCGTGACGTCGACATTGGCACGGCCATCGCTAGGGCGGGCCGCAACTGTGGTTAAGGTGCTGCCGATCCTGAAACCTGCGCAATCTTGATTTCCCAAAATGAGGGCAGCAGGGAGAAGGTACCAGAGGAATGGGTATGACGAAGCAGCACCAGGGCCTCATGTTTGCATGGAGCCGACCGTGGTGCAGGTGGGTGGTTGCAACAGCAAACAACCGCGGTGCGCCGCGGATTGCGTGATGGCGAGATAAAGCCTGGCTCCTCCATGTTAATGTTGATGGAACGCGATGCAATAGCACATGCCAATATGGGGTTGGCACGGCCCAGCAACGCAGACAAGACAGAGACCACGCGGTGGACGTGCAGCAAGAAATCAGATTATTATTATCAGACCATAATGGCATCAAACATGCACGACTGCGTTTTCCCTGACAACAGAAGCAAGAATCGAGCTGCAAGAGCCTTGAGATGATCATAACCCCTCACTTGGTTTCACTTCGATACTAATGAAGACGAAATCGGGGCAACCTGCATGATGGACAGGTGGTTAGCGTCTGGTGGCAGCGTTAAACAGCGAGCATGTGCCTCTGCTGGTGGGGAGCGATATCTGCCTTCTTGAAGGTCCCTAGCAGGGCAAGAAACTTGGAAGCTGGCCACTGTATTTGCTGGCTGCCATGGCAGCATTGGCCAATGCCTGTGCTGCCTGTGTGCGTACATGCATGCGCAGAGGTTGGGAGGAGAGAATTCGCATCTATGGGGTGTTTTTTGTTTCCACTGGTGTGCCTCTCCACTGCTCGCAAGTAAATGCAAGCACCTGCGTGCAGACACGTCTCTTATTCAACAGTGATGGCTTTATGTGTGAGAAAGGAGTAGTGGGGGCGGCGCAGCGGCCTCGGTCCCCCGCAAGCCAGCCCCCTCTTCCTAAATTTACGCGGGCGTTACAGCCCAGTCTCTCTCTCTCTCTCTCTCTCTCTCTGAGAAAGGTGGGGTGCTTACCATTTCGTAACGCATTGATGGCGAAGGATGTAAAGCCAATAGGCAGTTGGGTGCAGCTGTAGGACGCGCTGGACGCATCTGACGCTACAAGCGTGCAGTTTGGTCGGCCAAATGAGACATCAGCAGCCGTGTAGTTCCCCAGAACCAGCGTGAATTGAGCAGTTCCGCGCGGTGGCAAGGTGGTAGCATCAGCCAGGACTTTGATTGAACTGGTTTTGAATGCAACCTCTTGTGTGATGTTGGGACCAGGGGCGACCGCAAGACGATAGTCGTTGCAACCTGGGCAACAAGGTAAAGGTAAGGATTAGACAGCACAGTCAGGTGAGCATGCGTCTGTGGTGGGCAGAACCCAGAACGAAATCAAGAGTGACGTGGTGTGGAGGAGGTGTCGCAGCCGTTTCAAGTCAAGTACTGCTGCATGCGCCCATTGCAACCAACCGTGGCTCTTGCAGCAAGTGCAATGTCTATCAAGTCAGCCCACCACATCAATTGCCATAGAGCAATGGTGTTCCTTATTGTATCGTATAATCATGCTTTTGTATGAATACGACGCTTGTCCCCCTGGACCGGGGTAGGTGGTTGCGTGGTTCATGCGTGCCTGTGTGTGCGCGCGCCCGTACAATGCATGCATCCACCGGTAAACAAGCCAGTAGCAGCATGGTCTGCTTGTAACTTCAACAGGCAATTCGCACATGCTCACTTTGAAAAGTGCACCCATCTGCGCCGACTCCCGTGCCAATGGTGAACAGAGGGCAGGTGCAGATCACCGAGCCGTTGGCAGTGGCGTTGACTGAGCAAGTAGCCACGGGGCTGCACGTGGCTTGTTCAGTAGCCGTACAGTTGGCTGCACGAGCAAGGGGATGGGGTACAACAGTGCGGTAAAAAGCTTGGAAAGCAAACATCATGACTAACAATGCTCTGTTTGCGATGGTCTGAAAGTGTAAGGATCACATTCAGGTGTCGTGCAGCCAAGTTTTGACAACGTAGGCTGACAAGGAAACCAGCGGTTGGTGATGATACCAAGGGGCACGCAGCAGCGTGCAGCAAAAATGTCAGCATTTTTCTTCCTTTTCCTCACTTGCATCTGCTGTAGCCAGCATGGCCAGCGGCAGCAAGGCGATGGTGATTGCCACCCAGCCGTTGTGGCGCCACACCTGCATTCTGCAACAATTCTGCCGGAATGTATGGTGAGAGCAGGGGCAGGATTGAAAATGCGCACGAGCGTGGTCAAGGTTTCTCTGTTTAAAATATTCAAGTGCACCAGGGTCCACATTATGTACTTGTTGTTATTTCATTCGATGCAAATTCTGCGCCATCAGGCGGCTTGGCACTTGTGACGCCGGAGATGCTGGCACGGTCGGGTCTCAACCTGTGGTTTCGATGACTGGTTGTCCTCCGACCTCGATAATTTATGCTACGGGGTGGTCGTGCGTGTTTGGAGTCCCTGTTCGGGGAGGAGGGGTGATGCGCGGAACCTTGCTGAGGATTGCGAGGGCGGGGCTAGACAAGCTGCGAGTCACCAGGGCTATTGTAAACAAGCTATCAAAGCTCTTACCACTGATTTTCGCGTCGTGCGGCTGTGGTGACCGGATCGATTGCAACAATGAAACAAGTCCAGACGGGCAGAGGGCACACTTCGAGTATCAATTGACTGAAGCTTTAACTTGAGTATAATTGAGTTGAATGACCATCTGGCGTTGCGTGCTCAATGTATGCCCGCCTACAAGCCCCAAAGTGACCCGCGGCTGCCCGAGCATGGCCGCTGGATGGTGCATCCAGCCACCTGTGAGCTCATGATGCACATGGCATTACTCCCATCAATCTGCAACTCAGCGCCATGCCAATGAACATTGTCATCAGGGCTATGCATTTCTTTGCGGTGTAGAGTAGATTTGCTGTGTCTGAGGGCCTCTGTGAAGCGTGTGGCTGGTAACAAGTCCGGCGCTCATCAGGGAGGCCAGTGATTCCTGAAGCATGGTCAGGTGCAAGGAAGTGGCTTTTTGAACCATGAAACTGCGTACATATGCTGAGCACATGGATTTTCAAAGCTCGAGGCGAAACCATCCTACGCCGCGCCAACGGCTGGGTGGTACTGATCAGAATGTTGGCTGACTCATGCAGATGCCATGCAAGTGAACTAGGGCGTATCCACTGGCACACAAGTGACACGTTGACACATTATGCAATAGGATTAAAATTGCCATACGCCAGATGGGATGCTGGAAAGAATTTGTCCGCAGAATCGGGCGTACTGTGCCGCCTCGCAACGTCCCGATTTGGCTGATGATGACCCTGGGATGCTTCCAGGTCCAAGCGGGCCATTGAGCGTGCTGCTGTGTGTGGCTGGTGCGTTCTTGCAGATGCACACGAGGAAGGTTTTGCTGCTTGCCAGCTTCAGGTCGAATGTATGTGACCCGGGCCGGTTCCATGGCTTTCTACTGCGATCCACGCACGCTACAGGCCGAGTCCAGCAGGCAATGGCCGCAGCACGGTCGCGGGGCACTAGAGATTCATAAGTCCCGGTGGAAGGTGTGCGATAAGGGGATGGCCCACTCACTTTGTGCACTGTTCTGCTTGCCGCACGCTTGCTACTGCGCAGTGCATGCACGACTCCGGTGGGATGGTGCCGGCGTACTACTGCGACTCCAAAGTAGTCGAGCTCTCTTTTCACCTAGGCACCTGACAAAACTACCACGTGACCTAGACGGCAACATGCGTGTCGGCCTTGCCGCGCAAGGGTCTCTTGGGGGGCACGCTGCGTGGACAATCCTTGGTCTGCCTGCTTTGGTCGGCCGCTCAACAGTTTCTCAGTCTGCTCGCTTGGTTGCCATGCGTGCTTGCTGCCTGCTGCACTTCAGGACTCAATTGCACGCACATGCACAGCCTTGCAACAATCAAGTTGTGGCCGTTGCGAATTCCAATTGGCCGCAGGCGGGACTGCATGCAGCAGACACCGCCACCTGAGACAAGTGTGAAGCTGCAGCGCTGCTGTGTTGCAATAACGCGAGCGCGATTCCCCACAACCTTAAAGATTTGCGTGCCCCGTCCTCCCCCAAAGGCAGGTGCCACTTGCGCTGTACAGTGCCACTTGCGCTGTACAGTCTAGGGCGTCGGCTTGGAGAGAGTGAATCCGCCCCCGACGCTGCCACTAGTGGTGGCGCGTCCGAAGCAGCGGCGATCCAACCTGACTGAGTTTGAAGCGCGGCCGCTTCAAACTCAAGCAGGCCTTGCACTTGTGCTGCCGCACAGCTCGTATTGCTGCTTGGTCTCAACATGGCCATCGACCACAACCCAGCCAGCAGCCTGCCATCACGCTTGCGCTGCTTCGTCACATGAGCGGCATTCTACGACCCCTCGCACAAAATCCCGCACTGTTCAGGGGGGGCATGATGCTGTGCCAAGGCAGGGACCACGGACTGGAAGCACACCAGGTCGCCGCTAATCAGCCCACCCATGCCAGTATACAGCGCCCACTCACCCGCTGCACGCCTGCGTCCCAGCACCTCCAGCTGCCGCAGCCACCTCGCCAAGCGAGCGCGGCAGCTTCCTAGGCGGCTTGCACCCACAGTGCACATGTCCATGCAGTGACACTTGTCAGGCGGCAAGGCCGGGCCGCAGCGCCCAGAACCTCTGAGGGGAGCGCAGATGGCGGGGGCCCTTGTAGAACAGGTGGCAGCAACATTCTTGGCTGTGGCAGCCCTGAGGGGGCATGGCGTGTGTGCCACTGCGTGTTCTCTTCCGTGGCTCGCTCACTACGGCAACAACACAATTCATACAACTGTGCAGACCGTATTTGGTGGGTTTGATCTGTATGGCACTGCAATAGCATGCAGTTGCATGCTTGAGCTGGTACGCTTTGTTTTCATCGGACTGAGCTCGATGTCAATGCCATCTCGCAGCGGGTGATCAACGAGCCATGTCAACCAACCTTCCGCCAGGATCTCAAAGACACGTGGGAAGCATAGTGTAGCTGCTGTTATGTCATGCCAAGTATGTCCCAGGCGTGGTCATCTGGGAGAACGGTCCTGAATTCCGCAGCACATTGACCCACGAGACGGCGTGCACGGCACCTACGCCAGCGGTGCAGGCGCAGGCGCCATGTCGGCACAGGAGCGGCTGGTGGCGCTGCAGGCAGACCGCCGCCACCTGCTCGAGTATGCCCTTGAAGTGCGTACAGCTGCTGCACCCGCGCGGGCATGCCGCCGTCGCGCGGGCTCACAAATTGTTGCCCTGTCTCGCGGGCCTGGTGACTCGCGTGCTGCGCGCGCAGGCCGGGAAGGTGCATGCACTATGGCCTCAGACCCCCATGGCGCGAGTCTCCCCATAGGTGCAGCCGGAGCGCGACGTGCGGGTGATCCTTCCCATAGGAATGGAGCGCCCGGAGCCGTGGCTGCTCGACGCCATCGACGCCGGCCTGCTGCTGCGCGCGCTGCGCGCGCCGCCGCCGGGCGGCGCGCCTATCGAGCTGGTGCTGTACTGCATGCAGGTGCGCCGGGGCGGCGCATGCGCGACGCATGTGGGCGCATGCGGCATTCAGCGCGCGTGCAGGCAGTCCCTTGCTGCGCCTCTGGCGGCTGGTGCGCCGCAATGGGCAAAGACTTGCTGAGAGGGACGGCGGCCGGGGCCATGGGATGCTATCAAGGCTTGAACCTCTGCGCCCGCATGCAAACGGCGGCGGCCGGCCGCGCCCGCAGGGCGCCCGCGCCACTGGCGACGACGCGGCCCGCCCCCCTCGCGGCGGCGGCGGCGCCGGCCCGGCGCGACGGCAGAGCAGCGGGCGGCGCGCCACGCTCGCGAGCGAGGGCGACGCGGACGGGGCTCTTGAGGAGGAGCCGGAGCTATCAATGCCCCAGATGGCCACCGGGCTGGGCGAGCCCGAAATAAAGGACCTGGCTTATCTCATTGTGGCAGCCACCTGCAGGTGGGCGTCCTGGCAACAGCCGCGGGGATCATACGGTCAGCCGGCGGGAGCGCCGCGGCCGTCGACGGGGCGGCGGCAGCGGCGTTCCTGGGGCAGGCGCTCGCCGGCAGCGGCGGGGGCTCGCGCGCACGCGGACGGCGGCCGTCGGGCGGCTGCGAGTCTGCGTGCGTCACGAGTCGGCCGAGGAGCAGGGTCGTGCAATGTCAACCCTGCTTTGTGCGTTGCCAGCGGGCCGGCTTCGTCCCCGGGCCAGGTCATTGCAGGGATGCAGCTGTCAGGACGTCAGCCCCAAACCCTGAGCCTCTTTCAAGGGTGCCTGCTCAGCCCCTTTGCTTGAATCTTTCAAAGACACGAACGCGTGCGCGTGCACACGCGCTCAGGGACGGCGCCGCGGGGGAGCTGCTGCAGACGGTGCGCAGCCAGCTGGACGTGGACGAGGAGGGGGCGGCCGAGGTCGAGCGGCTGGTGGCGCTGGTGGAGGGCGCCATCGCGCGCACGCAGGCGGCGGACAAGGGTGAGCGGGCGCCCATGGGTTGCAAAGGGCGGGTGGTGTTGTGGACGCGGGGTTGCCCTGATCCATGAGGCTTTGCGCCCCCACGCAGACCGTGCCTGTGAGCCCAAATCGTGGCGGCAGTAGGGCTCTGTTTTGGGGATGCTTTTCTGGGGGATTGCCTTCCCCAGGTTTAGTTTCCGCTTGCTGCCCGATATTGCTGCTGGTGATCTCAGGCGTGGCGCCGCTGTCTGCTGACTGGAGCGCGAGCCTCGAGCTGGTGCTGGTGCTGCTGGAAACGGTGCTGCCAAAGGACTTCAAGCGGTTCAAGTGAGCTTTTTGGGTGGTGGGGTTGGGCGCGTGCAGGCGTGAGAGGCTGGGCCGCATGCGGCATGAGAGGCGGATTGATATTGTGTTGAGGAGCGGGCGGAACGGCTGACGGCTGGCCGGCGTGGTGCAGCAGCCAGTGGCGACGCTTGCTGGGCAGCTGCGCGTTGACTAGCGGTCCCAACGGTCGTTCCACCCCTCGTGTCTGACCGCTTTGACCGCTGTTGACCACCTTTGTCGCAGGTCTTTTGTTGCCTGGCGGGACACGCTCCAAAACGCGGTGCTGCAGACGCTGCTGCAGGGCGTGCGGGACAGCTGGCGCCCGCCACAGCCGCGCGACGGCGAGGCGGCGGCGCCGGCGCCGTCGGCACAGCAGCTACTGGCGAGGTGCGGTGGCGGCGGAGTGCTCTCGCACAAGTTCTTGGACCCTCCGACGAGCACATACTGCCCTCACAAATCGAGACTGCCACCTACAGGCCACCCTGCCTCCTCCACGCCATTCTGCCTCTCACGCTACCATCCATCCCATACCCACGCTCGTTACTTGGCAACTGCCTGTCTGTCTCCAGACTCAGGGGCAGCCTGCATTGACCTGCTCTAACAACCCCTTACTTTCTCTCTCTCTCACACACACCACATACGCACGCGCGCACACGACTCCACCCCTTCAAGTGCCCACACAACTTGCACACCAAATCATCACTACATGTCCTCCTTTGTGATGCCATTTTTTTCCGAAACCAAGCCGCCAACACAAGCATTATATTTCCCGCTCTGCTTTCCATCAGAGCAGCCTCACAAGGCAGACTGCCCTGTCGAGTGCGTGCCTTCGCCCTCCACCCTGACCAGGACCATCCGCTCCATCCACACCCTGAAACCCGTCAACACCTGCCTTTCTGGTGCTCGCTCCCTCTTCTGCACCAGGCTCAAGGGCAGCCTGCGCCGCTGCGACGTCCGCAGTGCCGACGACTTTGACGAGGCCGAGTACAGGGAGGCCACCCGCAGCCTGAACAGGACAACCTTGGACCTCGTAAAGGTGATCTGATCTGACAACCCGATCTGATGACGTGAACATGCCCCTCCTCAGACACCTGTGCACGTTCTGTACACCCAGAAGAGAAAAGCAAATTGTTGTTTCTGTGCGGTGGTTGAAGAGTGCAGTACAGCATGCTGAACCGGCGGCCCGCGCGGTGCCACCCCCGCAGTGCCTGGGCACGGGCTGGCGCTTCCCCTGGGGCCTGCGGGTGCGGCTGTGCGAGGTGCTGCTGCGCGGTGTGTTCGACAGCCTGGAGGAGGGGGCGTACATAGCGGAGGCGGACGAGTACCTGCAGATGCTGCAGGTGACACGCATGTGTGTGTGTGTGCGTGCGTATGAGAGAGAGTATGTGTGCGTGTTTGCGTGTGTGTGGGGGGGGGAGGTGGTGGGGGTTGAGTGTTTAGTGTTTAGTGAGATTAGGTGCATGTTTGTTTGTATGTATGACCTGCAGACGCTCAAACTGACGGGATGGGGGGGAAAAATAATCTGACGACGTCTTTTTGGTGACCTCGATCGACAAACTCATGCGCAGCATGCGTCAATGTGTGAGCGGCTCGGCAGCATTTCGAAGAGTGGCGCTCTGCACGCATGTGATCGGCGCCCTCGCCCTGCTGAGCCGAATGACGCTCCTCCCCCCCCCCCCAAAAAAACCTGAACAGCCCCACCCCGCATCCCAAAGCCCACCGTCCCGTCATCCTGCCCCTCCTGCAGACGCGCGTGTGGCCGCTGCTGGGTGTGAGCCCTTCAATGCACAACAGCTGCTTCGCCTGGATCCACTTCAGACAGGTGAGTCGCGCGGCTGCTACGCTGAGCCGGGCCGCCATCTGCACGTTTTCTGCCAAACTGCAACCTCATGAGTGCCGCAACTGACTCCATGGCCCAGCAGGGATGACTCTTGTCGCACCTTGCAATGCCCCTCGGCCTTCGAAACAAAACAGTTTGTGATCACTAAGACGCCGGCGCTCGTCGGAAGCACCAAGGCGCTACTACGGCGCCTGGCGCAGGTGGACGGCAGCGCGGCGTGCGGCAGGGGCGAGCTCGCAGCGTGCCTTGACAGGCGGCACGATTGAGGGCACCAGCGTGGCTTCGAAGACGCACACACATGTGCATACGCTTGCGAGCACACCCAACACAAACACCCCCACATCCAAACACACACGTGCCTGCACACACACACACACACACACACACACACACACACACACACACACACAAAGGTCAGCAGCAGCGCGCGGCGAGCCCAGCAGGGCAACGCCGCCGGCGTCGGCCGCAGAGCGGACGACGTGGCGCCAGAAGACGCGGCGCTCGCCTGCGAGGTGTGCGGAACGGCATCGCATGTCTCAGCCATGCGCATGGCGCAGGTCCAGCCTTTTGTCTGCTTTCCTCAACCCTTCTTGGGTCTGTCTGCAGCGCCCGACCGCCGCAAGCGCAGCTTTGCCTAGCGGACGATCACGCGTCCTCGGGATGCGCACCCGCCGCTGCGCCGCCTGCGACGCTGCCCCCACTGCACTGCCCGAACCCTCGCCCTGTCCTTTTTGATGGCGTAAAATCTTCCTCGCCAGGTCGGCGCCTGCGTCATCGAGTGGGTCGGGGAGCGGGTGGCAGACTACCACCGGCGAGCCAAGGCGCTGGGTGGGCCCAGGGTGCTGTCTGGTCTGGTGGACGTATTGGCCTTTGCGGCTCAGAGCAGGTGAGGCCGCCGCTATGCTTGGGGTATAACATAGGGGGCCGTGGTGGCTTTTGCGACGGAAGGCAGGCGGGGCCGGCTCCCAGGAAAGGGGGTGAAGGGTGGCTCGCTACGAATTTGGGTTGGCGCGTGTGGCCACGCATGCACATGCGAGTTTGTGTGCGCATGAAAGTGTTTGTGTGCATGTTTGTGCGTGTGTACGTGTGTGTGCAGGCGTGCGTCTGTGTGAATATGTGGTTTTTCCTTGGAGTGTGTGTGTGTGTGTGTGTTTGTGT
>NW_014013395.1:0-2418 GCF_000611645.1 Monoraphidium neglectum | reverse complement strand
GTGTGTGTGTGTGTGTGTGTGTGTGTGTGTGTGTGTGTGTGTGTGTGTGTGTGTGTGTGTGTGTGTGTGTGTGTGTGTGTGTGTGTGTGTGTGTGTGTGTGTGTGTGTGTGTGTTTGTGTGTGTTTGTGTTGGGTCCCAAGGCTGCTTCAGGGTCATAGGAGCTGCAATTGAGTTTCCAAGGTGCTTTGCACCCCCGTTTGGCTGGTTTCAGCAAAACGCTTTTTTGACATGGTCTTCCATTGCTTAGCAGTCCACTACGCTCAGCACGTGTGGGGTCGCATCGGCGCCGACGTTTTGCGACAGTACTGCCGCCGCGGCTGCTGGTGGCGCCGGTGGTCCTGCCAGCCTTGTGGCGCTCTGCAGCCCAGATGGTTTGAGATAGCCTATTATTAGAGCTGTCTTTTTGCTATGCTGGGACTCGCATGTGCTCCCACCCCCACACAACACATGTGCACACAAACACACACGCGCGCGTGTGCGCGCTCGCACGCGACACGTATGACAAACATACGCACATGCATGCACTCGCGTGTTGACAGGGGTGACGCCCCCGATTCCGTCGTGGGAATGATCATCGCCGCAATTCACAACTCCATCGACAAGGGTGAGGGTGCGGGCGCCGGGACGGCGGACAGGGAGTCCCGCTGCTTGAGCGTGCAGGGGCGCGCGTACGCGCCTGGCACACGTCGCCGGGTCACTAGAAACTGCGCAGGCGCCGGGCTTGGGGCCATGGGCCCGCACCCATGCAGGGCCTCGTACGGCGGCAAGCGCGCGAGGCGCGCGTGCGCTCATCCACATGCGGGGCCTGGTATGACGGCAAACACGCAAGACGCACACGTGCTCATACATCCCCTTTTCTCGCTTGGCCGCCAGAGCTCAAGCGGCGTGTGGACGCGGCGGGGCCGCACCCCTATGAGGCCGCTGAGCTGGCGGAGACGTTCAAGGCCGCGCGGGCTATAGCAGAAGAGGAGGTGAGGATTCTGCCTGGGTCGTCCAATACGACAGGAGGAGCAAGGGGGGATATGCCGGCACGTGTGCGCACACACGCGCGCGTGTGTGTGTGCATGTGTGTGTGTGTGTGTGTGTGCGCGTGTGTGTGTGTGTGTGTGTGTGTGTGTGTGTGTGTGTGCGCGCGCATGCATGCGCTCACATGCGGCGAGCATGGTGCCCTAAAGCCTTGGGAATGCTCGTCTCTGATGTTATCTCCTCACATGGTGCCACCTTGCAAGGCTTTTCAGATCACGGCCGCTCCTCCTCGTCTCAAATGGCCTCTGCTGACCCCACAACCCCCGCTCCCCCTCCATGCGCCCCTCTCAGACTGACATCTGGTCGCCGGCATTTGCCGGGCAGCTGCCGGAGGCTGCAGGTGAGCGCCCTCTGCAACCCCTCATGCACGGCAGATAACCCCCGTTGGGGCCAACGCCACTTCTTCCGCGCACTCATCACCCTTCAGCCTGCAAGCGATGCTGTTTTTCAACAACTACCGCCCTTTACACGCCGTGGTTCATCCGGCAAACGCCCCGCACCTGATCTTGTCCTTTGCACCCCCAACCGTGACGCGCTTCTGGGCGTGTGCGCTTGCGACCCCCTCATCTTCCTCTGCGCCTTTTTGGTTCTGATCAATCGTGCCTCCCTGCGCAGGAGTCGCTGCGGCGCGCCTGCACTCCCTGCTAGGGGCGCGGTACCTGCCGTTCCTGGGGGGCATGTCCCTTGAGCAGGAGGGGCTGGAGGTGGGCGGGCCCTGGGGTTATGGCGCACGTTTGGGGTGCAAATTGTGGGGTGCAAAGTTGGGGGGCGCAAGGTCTGAGGTGCAAAGTTTGGGGTGCAAGTATGGGGTGCTGCTCGTCTGCGACTCTCTGGACTGCAGATTGGCGGGGGCATCATCTAGCCGGCTTGCGGGACTGCGATGTTTTCCTCTCCTTGCGACCATTCAAGGCTGCCTGTTCGACTGCCAAAAAGCTAGGCACCTCCTGCATACCCGCACATTTTCCATATGCACAGAGCATCAAAAGTTATGAAACACCCACACGCCCAGACACAATATTGCAATGCTCGAAACCATCACACCCACGGGCAGGTGGTGCGGCTGGCGCTGGAGACTGAGCCAGTCCTGCTGGGGACCGCCGCCCGCCTGGCCCCTGGCTGCGCGAACGCCCAGGTACTCGCTGCGGAAGGCGGAGCAGGTCGGGGAGCTCGCGTTGAGAGGCGGCCGCGCGCGGATAGGATCTTGCAATTCGCGATGGCAGGGCTACTGGCACCATGCCTATTGTTTGTGCCCTTTGCCATGTGTGCCTAGGCAGGTGTCAGCTACACACTCGCTCTCTCACTCGCGCGCGCGCGCACACACACACACACACACACACACACACACACAAACACACACACACACACACACACACACACACACACACACACAC
>NW_014013396.1:0-34075 GCF_000611645.1 Monoraphidium neglectum | reverse complement strand
GCCGCGGCCATCCCCACCTCCGCCGCGGCCGTCGCCGCCGCCGCCGCTGCCGTCGCCGCCGCCACCAAAGGCGACGCCCGCACCGACGCCGGCGCCGAAGCCCGCGCCGAAGCCCGCGCCGGCGCCGGCGCCGGAGGCTGACGGCCTTGTCATACAAGAGGAGTACCCGCAGCCCGCGCCCCAGGCGACGCCCCCCTCGGGCTGCTCCGAGACCGCGCCCCCAGGCCCAGTGCGGGACGTGAGGCAGCTCTCCAATCAGCCGTCGGCGACGGTGGCAGGGAGGTCGGAGATCAGGCTGACCTGGGATCCCCCCAGGGGAGAACAGTGCGTCGACAGTTATCTGATCCAGGTGAGACGCGCCCCTCGCGCCGCCGCTTGAGACCGATCCGCACACGCACGGTGCGGTGGGGGAGCCCGCTGCCGCGGTTTGAACGGTGCGGTGCGAGCTGGCTGCCGCGTGGGCGACGTTGCCGCTGCCTCCGTACGGGCCTTTGAAGCTGTTGAGGGTTGAAAGTTTAGGGGTAAAACCTCACGTCATGCGGGGTTATCCTTTTCGAGTCATGGCCCCAGTGCCTTGTTGCAGCCTGAGGCTGTGACGTCCGCATGCGTGCTGGTGCCCACAGCCGCGCGCGCTGCCTCCAGGCTCACGCCTGGTCCTTGTGGGCTTCATCCGTTGACATGCCAGCATCAGACCCCCTGCCGCCTTGCCACAGCTCCGCCTTTTTGCCCTTGATTGATGCGGCACTAATCTACCAGGTCAATGTCCTCGCCCATCCCTGAAGGATTGCAATGCGGATCGCCTGTGAACCCCTCACAATCCATGCTCATTACCCTTGACTTTCTCAGGTGATCAACACTCAAAATATGAAGAAGAGCAAGGCCACAATCAAGTGGCAGCCCGGCCAGGCGATTCCCGAGTCAATCTTTAAATTCGTAGGGCCGGCGGACAACGTGGTGGGTGGCTGAGTGCTGCGTGTGGGTGTTGAGGGGACAGAAGGGGTGTGGTGTGACAGCGTCCTTGCTGGCCAGGAGTCGTGTCACACGTGCACACAAGCACACGCGTATGCACACATGTGCACGTAAACGCACGCGTGCGCGCGCGCACACAAGCACACGAACACACACACAGACACAGACACACACACACACCTATGCACATATACACACACACATGCACAAACACACACACACACAAACAAACACGTGCACGCACACACTCATACACACATGTAGTTCCTTTTTGATGTCACCGCGGTCAACCAAGCGGGCACGTCCCAATCACGCAGCATCACCATCAAGGCGGCGTCAGCCCCGACGGCCCGCAAGCGGCGCAGCCTGCTGGCGCCTTGAGGCACGTGCCGCCCATGGGATGCCCCTTTTTGTGCTGCACCATGCGCAGCCGGGAGCAGGTCACCCAGCAGTGAATGTGGCGCAATTGCACAGTGTTTGGTTGGGGGCACAGCTCATGCCGCTACCTGGTGCCTATTTGTTCAATGCTTGCAGAGCAAAGGGGATGCAGTATGGGCTCCTTGTGTACGACCCGCCGCTTGCAGGGCATCTGTGAGGGCCCGGTTAATTTCATATCAAAAACTTTAAAATGAATAACTTGTCTATGGCTGCGCGCTCACCCCTGCACATCCGTTTTGTATACATGGTTTCAGAAATGTATTCCGCAAGATTTTTTGAGACACGACTGGCAGCACAGGGCCGCCAGAGTGGTGACGCTGCGGGCGGCAAGCAAACCGCCTGCGCGAATCAACTGTCACTCACTATTAGGCCATGGCGCCTTGCACCGCGGCTAGCCGCGCCTAGCCGCGCCTTTCCCATGTGTCGCCCCCTCTTGCGTAATACGATTTAGTTGTTTAACCACCTCTGGTAATCGGCCGGGGCTCATGGCTGGGTGGAGCTTGTGCATACTACACGCCCGCATTTTCACCAGCCAAGCGTCCAATCACCACATTGTAAAAGGACGCACGATGATTGGTGAGAGGCCTCTGCCGGCGCCGTTTTGTGGGGCTCACTGCACGATTGCAGGCTACCCAGCATTGACACGCATGCTCCTGGCTGTGCTGGCATGTGAGATAGAGCCGCGAGCTGACTCATAGCAGGACTCTCAACACAACCCTGATTTACAGCCGTTCTGTTCTGCCTGTGAAGCATAGCAATCCTGCGTGCGGAAAAAGTCACGTGCGTACGTGGAGAAGCGCACTATGCAGGTGGGCGCGGCACATGAATGCAGGAAGAATGTGGGGCAGAAGCCACAAGTTCCCCAATGGATTTCCACGGCAGTCAAGGGTTGCAGCCACGGTTTGACCAAAAATGGCTTGGTTGTTGAGTGTCACCGGGATTAAACGGGCTGGAAAGTAGTTGACTGGTGGATGTGCCGCATGTCCGCTTGCGGACCAGGAACACCGGGCGGGTCACGCGGGCAGGCAGGCAGGCCAGGCTGCACCTTGAGAACGGCGAGAGCGTTTGTTCAGAGCTGCTGGTAGGCAGGCATGCAGCAGTCAGAGAGATTTCAGGGCCGGCTCTAATCAAAGCAATCTTAAAGACAGACGGGCAGATGAGAGGGAGATTGTTGAAGGAGCCGGTGTGGCGGCTTCGAATGGCAGGATGCGTGATAATCTGGCAGTTGGGCAATTTGTGCGGGCTCAGCTGCGATGGCGTGTGCATGGCTCGCAGCCGCTTTCAAAGCTGATGCTGTGGCTGATCGTTGCTTCAAGCAAACTCCAATGCTACCAGTGACCTGAACCAAGAAACTGTGGCCAAGCGCGGAGGGTGGCGTGGGCCAGCGTGGTTACAGACACGGTGTTGACAATTGCATCCCATTTGCAGTGCTGTGTTAGTGGAATTTCTTAGCGTGAATCAAGGACCAACTCAGCCGTACCGATCCTGCCCTTTCTGGTTTGCAAACATATCGCAGGTGCCAAAGCTTCGCATGTACACGGCGCACTTTGAACACACAAACAGCCGCTGTCAACAGGGCGCTTGCTAACATGCAGGTAAAAGCGCGCGGCGCCTGTCCTTGATTGCCTGCCTCGTAGGAGTGCTCCGGCAAGGCCAACGAATGTCTATTTGGCAGAAGTAATGCCTGGCAAATGAAAACAGGCGCAACCATCACACGCACACTTTGCGTGGCATGGCAACAGCGGGGGGCTGGGGTCAACGGAAACAACTGGGCATCCTCCGTCACATTGCGCATCTATCTACACCACGCAGCGGGACGGCGGCATCCCCGCATTGCTGCTGCTGCTGGGCGCACGTTTCATGGAGCCAAATGGCGCTGGTGCCGCCGTACTAAGCACGTCTCAGTCCGAGGGCTGAGCCCCACACGGTCAGCAAAAAACAGTCATCAGTGCAAGTTTATGGCGCCAATACATGTACGGTGTAGCAACGATCGCTGTGGCAATGGGTGAGATTTGGCAAATGAGTGACAGGGGCTCACTGGTTGAAAGCAGTACAAAAGACCGCGGCATGCCCAGCTGCACGTGAACATAGGCCACCTCAAAATGGCCCGCGCACACTCTTCACAAGATGACGTGGGATTGCCTGTGTGCCATAGCTGCACCAGCAACAACAGCAACGCCCACGCAACAGCGCCGGCTGACACTGTGAACACCCCCAGCGCGCCAGAAAGCGGCCCGCCACTCACAAGTGCTCTGCATAAATCTGTGCCATTGGCTTGGAGCCGGGCTTCGACATCTCGCCGCCGCCACTGCCGCCCTTGGTGCATGGACCTGTTGCCTGCGTCCTGACCAGCTTGTGGACGAGCTGGAAGGTCCAGTAGTAATTAAGAATGGTCAGCGCGACCTGACAGATCATGGCAATTATTGTCGGGTTGAGGTAGGTCCCCGCGAGCTTGGACTCGTGCTCAAATTCCACTGCAAAGGCCCAAATCAAGTAAGGGTACCAAATGTTGCGCAGGCCGACCTGGCGAGGCGGGGCACAGATTTCCAACGGGGGGGGGGGGCGCGGTTGGGTCGAGGTGCTTTGTGGTAAAGGGGACTTGCACACGCGATTACGCGCATGGGGGTCTGCTTGCAGACGCGCTGTGTCAAAAGCACTAGGGCATAAACAAGTGTCCGCACACATGCAGATGTGCGCACACGCGTGCTCACATATGCGCATATGCGCGCACGCATGCTCGCGCTCAGACACACAGACACACAGACACACAGACAGACACACACACACACACACACACGCACGCACGCACGCGCGTGCACTCACACACGCACGTGCACGCACGCATGTCCACACACAAACATGCACACTGCGCGAACACACACACACACACGCACACACACACACGCGCGCGTACACACATCCGACACGCAAACGACGTTGGCATGCTCCAGGCTCACCCATGTGGCATAAAACGCAAATGTGATGGCTGCGCCACCAATGCGGCGACGCGCAATGAGCAGCCACGTGTTGATCTCCACGAGCATGCAGTAGGACATACACCTGTCAAAGTTCACGGTGTGAGGTTGGGATGGGTCCAACGGAAAAATCATGCATAGCCATAACGTTTGGTTGGTATGCCAAGGCTCTGGTAGCGCCCTGACAGGTTTAGAGGGCCTTAGTTCAGCAGAACCTTGACGCCACAGCGTGGTCTAGCAGGCAAGACGGCCTGAGAGAGTGAGGCGTCCACACGAGGCACGAGGCTCAGCTGCCACACGCTCGTTGATTGGATAAGCAGGCTGTCGTGTCGACGTTGACGCCCAAGCACATCGCATCTCAGGGGGCCTCAGCTGGGCTCACCAGTGGTAGGCAGGGTAGAAATGGGGGATGAGCATGTAAAGGGAGGTGCAGAGGTGGTGGCCCAGGATGACCACGGGGCTCTTCACGCTGGACGGGTAGAGCCCTTCGGTCGCAGGGAGGCAGGCGGCGCGAGCCGATGACGGTTGTGACAGCTGGAGGGCAGGTGCGGCGCTGCATGTTGGGGCGTGGACGTTGCGCGCAGCTCCCCACTCAGATGCAAGGCGAGGCAGCTCAGGACTGGGCCCGCCGTGCCTATAATGGCATCCCGGCTGCAACAGCCGCCAGGCGCAGCAGCACCAGCGGGCTCGCAGTGCAGCGTGGACGACTGTGTCGCGCAGAACAACGCACCGACAAAGATGGTGTCAAACAGAAAGTAGAGCATTGTGGTCGTCCAGAACAGGCCAAATCTACATTTTTGTTATTTAAGCAGGCAGAAATTGCAGAGGGTTGAGACGTGTCGGTGGAGCGAAGGAATGGTGGCATGCACAGCCACCACCCCACTGCACATGCCGTCCCAAAGCCGTCGAAAAATTTATGTCACCACTTACTCATCCCCTGCTGCGGGCTCAGTCCTGTCAGTTTCCGGCCATCAGCCATTATGAGGCGTTGCGGCTGACACTTTGTGTCTGTTCAAGCTTCAAGCTTGGAAGCGGCGTGCGTCCCTGCTGCCCTGTCCCCCCTGCTGAGTCTTTTCACTCCACGCGGCGCCCGGCGCCCCACGCCTGGCCTTCCCCATCCCAAAGCTGCCCAGGATCTTACCCTTGCCGGGCCACCACGTAATGGAGGTTGAGCGCGTTCAGCACCCCAATGGCGAAAAGGTTGAACCAGTCATGAGCCTTGACTGCGCGTGTTGCAAGTTCACATGTTCTGAGTCAAGGCAGGTTGCTGCTGCGGGCAGCGGGCTTCGTGATGCTTGGGTGTGAGTGCAATGTGGCATGCAGGTCTGGAGACGGACGGCAGTGGCGGGTCGCTGCGAGATTGTGGTCATTTCTATTGCAGGTGCAGCAGCTCAATCTTGTGCAGTAATCGCGCGCCGCTGGGTCCTGAGTCGCTAAAGGTGCCGCTGACAGCGCGGCTCGGCACATATCAAACGCGACAGATATCATAGATATCAGCAGCCTGCGTACACCGTGAGTTGCCGCGCCCCCGCACCTGCATCAAACGCCGTGGCAAATGGCGGGAGTTTGCCCTTCATGACTGCTGCGACGCCACCGATGGTGAGAATCTATTTTCAGATGTCCTGACACGTAAGAATCGCCGTTTCGCGTCCCTCCTGCTTGCTACCAACCACCGACTGTCACGATGTGGATTCCTTTCCTGGCTCCCTCGAGGTGGTACGTGGATCACCTGCTAGACAGCTTTTAGCTTGGCTGTTGTACGATAAAATGTAAAATCGTGCTACAACCGCATCAAGGGCCGTCTTTGCCGTATAAATGGCGTGGCAACCAATGCTGACCCGCCGCGTGGGAGCTCGACGCCCAGCGGGCAGAGGACAAAAAGGGCAAAGAGAATTCTCGCAGGAAACTCCGGCGTGCTCGCGCACTTGTCCATTGCAGGCCAAGGGTTTGGCACCAGCGGCTGTGCAGCTTCGCATTGCAGTATGCGTCAGCAACCGCCGCAGCGTGCGCAGCAGCATAGCCAAGTACGCTTGGCTGGGACATTGCCACTTCCCAACATCTGAATGGCTCAATTCATCGACTGGCAGCTACATACGTTGCACCAGACGCTCTGCGGTGGGCCCGACGCCTGCACACGCTTCGACTGGGACGCCCAAGGCTGCGTTGGGGGGCCATAGCAGTGCAGCCGTATCAACCGGGCCCCCGCAGCCTCTCCTGCCGCCAACATCCTATAGCAACCCTGCAGTGGGCGCCTTGTCTTCCCCATTGGTGCTTGCCGGGCTGACAAGCAAGCACTGACAAGCAAGCACGAACCAGCAGGACAAGCGTCGGTGTGCATTGCCAACGAGTCTGCCCATGGTCGATAATAATCACGGGCATGACATACAGATAAGAGGAGGACCCCAGGTTCGGCCAACCCTCGGTGCGACCATGGCAATATGCTGCCACTCGATGCTTTCTCAACACGGTTGGCTGTGGCCGGGCATGTGGCTGTCTAGACGAGCGAGCCTGCCGTGCAGCGTCCTGGGCAATGCCGATTGCAGCATCACCACATGCAGTTGTTTTTGTGCCACGTGAGCTTGCTGCTCACGTTTCTCCAGAATCGCAATCACTCAGGGCTGTTCCCGCGCGGGTTCACGCCGGCAGTGGTCGGTGAGGGCAGGTGGCTGAGTGACCGCGCCCGCTGCTGTTCTGCGCGCCCTGTCCGAGCATAAAATCTGGAATTTGATGCCTATCATAGTATTTCTTCGCCGTCGCAGGCGCCAACCAACCCAACACTGCCCCCGTTGGCCCGGCGAGGACACCCGACAACCCAATGGTCGGGCCCAGGCGGGGCAGGACGGTGCCACTGCTTACCCTTGCTATCATTTTAGGTATTGAATGTTGCTCAGCCGCTCTCACGGGCCATGCGCCGCGCGGCGGCCCCGTCGTGGTGGACAGCCTCGCCCTGGCCGGCAGCGGTGCGTCGCGCGCAGCGTCGCGGCGCCTGCTGGTGGCGTCGATCCCTGACTTGAACAAAACCCTGAACACCCCATCGGACTGCTCCGGCTGGTTGCCTGAGAAGCGCGTGTACATGGAGGCGCAGGCATGGTTCACAAGGTGAGGGCGAGTGCCAGTGCAGGCTGCTCCGGGCCCTCCAGGGCGCCAGCACGAAGCGTCGGTGCTGCGTGCTGCGGCGCAAACGCGTATGCATGATGCGCCCATGTGATGGAGCAGCCGGCAGCGCCGCAGATGCAGTCATGAGCGTCCCCATATCCCGCCGCCCCTGCCTGTGACCGTGGAGGACAGAGCGCGGCAGCTCGTGTACCCACCCACTCCCCCCTGCATTGTTGAACCCCTCAGGCCTGGCAAAGACGTGCAGACAGAGAGCTCCCATCTGCACATCGGCGCCTGCGTCCCGCACCGCCAGCAGATCTGGGGCGATCTCACCCTCCACTTGCTAATCCAGAAGCATCAGTTCCCAGACAGCAAGTCCCTGGCAGGCGGCGTCGGCATTGGTGTGTGGGCGGGAGGGTGGCGAATCCTGCCTTGATGGGGCCGTGAGTGCCTCATTAGCAGATTGAGCCGTACTTGGATGAGTTGATGCTGATTTCAGGGGTTGTTGGGCGCTTGGTGCCGCCGCGCCAGGCAGCAACAGCGATGAGTCAGACGGTTGATGTACGAGGCGCGGAGTGGCTCCAGGGCTTCCAGACGGCGTCAGCCAGCAGCCAGCGGCCAGCAGCACAGCCGAAAGGATTGGGTGCGGCCTTTTCATGCATGCGGGCTGCCCCGCAATCAGCAGAGGCATCATCGAACACAAACAACCCGTGTCTCTGCTTAGTACGAGGCAACATGCGTGCATGAGAAGGCCGCACGTGGCGCTTCCCCAGGCCAATTCCCAATAAGCCGCAAGCTGCTCGCTACCTTCCAGCTCAAGTTGCGCACGCAGGCGCCTTCGTCCATAGCTGCGCTCGGAACCCTGCAATGTTACCGCGCCCGTGCTCACGGCCTGCCACACCGCCCCGTCCATCCAACCACCAACGCGACGCACCACGCAGAGATCGAGTTTGTGGTCCGGGTGAACCCCAAGAAGACGGTCAAGTACCGCGTGACGTCGCCGACCCTCAAAAAGGCGACCCCCTGGACGTGCAACCCCGCATACCTGTGCAAGGCTGTGCTACCCGTCACCATCAAGACGTACACCGGCAGCCCCACCAGCGCCAGCGTGCCGGACGGGCTCGCCGCCGTCACCTTGAAGGCGTCCACCTCGATAAATGATGGCAAGGCAAACCGTGGATTCGAGGCGCGGGTCACCACGGCGTTTGTGGTCAACAACCTCAAGTGAGCCCAGCGGCGTGTTTGGTCAGGGAGGACCAAGGCCCGTGCCTCTGAGAGTTTCCAGCAGAGCTCCCGCTGGCCCCCCCCCCCCAAAAGACCACCCAAGCTGCCCACCCAAAAGATCACACTAGCTGCCCACCCAAAGCCTGTGATTACCGGCCTGCCAGAGCTCCAAGCCCACACACGCATGCTGCCCTGGAAGCATCGAACTGCCTGGCCCCAGCCACATTATCTAAACCCCATGTGTCATCATGATTCACCCCCATAACTATGCACTCTGCTTCCGTCATGCATGCGCGTTTCACCGCTTGCAGCAAGCCGACGACGGTGTGGCCCATTCCTGCATCCACCATTCTGGGGGTCGAGGAGCTGGCCAACACGGCCTTCCCCTGGGGCTACACGCATGCGCCTCTCAGGCGCGCCATCTTTGACCAGCCATGCGTGCTGACGCCCTACTGCTGTGCTTGATGGTGGCCACCTCCCATCGCTGCCCTTGTGTCAGCAGCCAGGACCGGCGCTGCAGCTCAATTGTGCGTTCCGTCCCCCCCCCCCCACCAGACACACACACGACACTCAACTCACCGGTGCAAACCCTGCAGATTGGACCAGCTTATTACAATTCAGGATGATATAATCGCCCTCACGTACCTTGTGACATGTCTGCAAACCGCCGCCCCCGAACTCAACGCCGCAGGTCCGAGATGCCCCTCACAAACGTCCCCCAGGTCTGGAAGTTCAACATCTCCAATTTTGTGGCGGGCGGTGCCACCAAGACGTCCAACGTCACTCGGGTGTTTGTTTCCATCGACCCAGCGTTCCACACGTGAGTGGCTGCGTGCAGCAATGCGGCGGTCGTATCCACTTCAGTGCTCCTGATGCTGCATTCAATATGTGCGGAGCATGGGACACAGCCGGCTGCAACACGGCCGGCTGTGCGTCTATGCGCATGTAAGACATAAGGCCGCATGTGCACGTACAATCTGCATAAGCGCATACACGCACAGGTGCACACATGCGCACGCCTGCACACATGCTCACACACACACACACACA
Source organism: Monoraphidium neglectum (assembly GCF_000611645.1). Lineage (NCBI taxonomy): Eukaryota > Viridiplantae > Chlorophyta > Chlorophyceae > Sphaeropleales > Selenastraceae > Monoraphidium > Monoraphidium neglectum. Next base: position 24,323 of record NW_014013396.1, on the reverse strand, counting down.
CACACACACACACACACACACACACGCACAAGCATGTGTACACATGCTCACACAAACAAATACATACTCAATCAAGCACACCGTCAATATTGGACAATTCTTTCAATCCCCGCAGCACCAACGTCAAGGACTTCACAGGCAAAATCATCCTCATTGACACCGCCGTGGAGAACGCCCGCAAGAACTGCCCCATCAGCAAGGGCATGACCCCCACCTGCAAGTTTGATGACGTCACCCTGGACACCTCTCCTCTCCAAAAGGGCCTCCACAAGCTGTTCATCCGGACCGACAGCTTTGTGGACCCGAGCAGCAGTCTGTTTGCAAATTCGAAGCTCAATGGGGGAACGTTTTCGTCGGTGACGCTGGTGCGCGCACACTGAAGCTCGATGCATCCGGTTTGCAACAGCAGTGGTGAACGCGCCCAGTTGTTGTTTTGGGGCGCGCTGTGCGCCCCGAACGCCATACATTCATATGATCCCGTTCATCCTCATCAGCAGCGAGCCGCCTTTTTGTGCTCAATCCCCAGCAAAACCCCACGATCTTACACTGCATTCCATGTGCTTTGCAAACTCGCCTCCACCCAGGTTGTGTTCTCGGTCTGCAATGAAGGCCCTGACGTCTGCGCCCAGCCGGACCTTCCGCCCCCGGACGAGCACCCGCCCGGCAACCCCCTGCCGCCCATCGACCCGCCGGCCGGCGCGACACTGTACAAGCTCACCGACCCCCTGCCCGACCAGAACGCTGTGCTGAAGGCGCCTTACGACTGCTCCATCTGGCGCGGCGGCCGCACATACCTGGAGGCCCAAAACTGGTTCACGCGGCCGGGGCTGGACGCAAACTCGGGCGCAAGCCAGCTGCAGGTCGGCGCGTGCCTGCCGCACAAGCAGATGGTGGCGGGCGTGATCCCGGTCGACGTGATGCTTGGAAAGTATTACTTCCCCAGGTGGGTGTCGGCAGAGGATGAACCAGGCGTGCACAGGTTTGGGGGCCACGCCACACACAGACTGGCAACCGAGTCCACCACGGCGTCCATGGCTTTGGAAGGGGACCTGCTCCTGCTGTCTTGCGTGTTGTTTTGAGAGATGTTGGTTGTTTTGAGAGATGTTGGTGCAAGCCATCGCCGTAACGTCTACACATGTGACAAAAGCTTCCCTTCCACCCTGCCGACACGCCTGCCACCTACCCCTTCCCTCTGCAGTGCTGCAAACGTGGCCGTGACTGTCAGGGTGTCGTTTATCTGGCAGGGAGGAAACGTAACTCTGGAGCTCAAGCAGGTGTGCTGGAACCCTGAACCACACGTTTTGGTTGTGTGTTTTTTGTAAGGGCGGCTGCACAGTCATTGAAAACACAGAGAAAACGAGCCCAGCAGCCCGTGGGGTAAGGTGCTGTGCAACAGTGTCACAAGTTGTGTCCCCTCTGCACCTGTGCGGCTTGGCCCTCGCAACCTCCTGCTCGTCCCAACTTTTGACGCTGTTCAAGCAAAGCAAGCACTGTCATTCCTCCTTTCATGGCCCCATATTCCTTGGGTTTCCTGCCGCAGGATGACACTGTTAAGAGCGGCAACTGGAGCAGCTGCCAGAGCTTCGCACCTGTGTGCAAGGTGGTTTACCGGGCCCTGATCGACACACGACCCGCCGACCAGTCCTACTACTTGCCTGGTGGGTCTCTTGGGTGGTGATACAGGTGGCGTGCAATGGCTGCAAGGTATGTTGCCTGTTGCAAACCTGCGTAATCCACCGGGGACACCACACATAATCCCTGTTGGCGGTTGACGTGTGCCCACATCTGAGTCTGTGAGACTGCGCTCTCCCACAATGTCGCCATAGCTTGCTTGACCTCATTCTCGCCCCCCATCTGATGCTCGCAAAAACACAGATGGGCTCACACGCGTCGAGCTCTGGGCGTCCACTAAGATCGACGACGGCGTCACCACCCGCAGCATCACCGCCCGCATGGAGTCGTGGCTGGTCGTCGCGAACAACGCGGCCACCGACATATCCACCAAGGCGCTGCCGCCCTCCGCCACCGGGAAGACCTTCTTTGTGAGCGCCTGAAAGATGCAGGGGTTGGCGCTAGCGCGTGCGCGTGCCCCTTGCTAGGCTGCCGCCTGCCTCCAAACCGACTCCAACCGCTATCAAATGCCATCGGGTGCAACGACATATGCTGCAACCTGCAATCGCCGCACCAACTTGGTTGCCTGCCTCTCACGCTTCCACGCACCCGCCGGCCCAACAACCGCAGCCCTGGAAAGACGAGTCGGCGGCGCTGACGTCAGCGCTCCCGCTGACCCCCGTCACCGGGTCGACCAACTTCACCATGAGGTTCGCCGTGAGCAGCGGCATCGGCTCCAACGTCACCGGCGTCCTGGTGTCGATTGACCCGTCGCTCATGCTGAACCCGGGGGCAGACCTGGGGTACCCCCTGCTGAGTGTCTCGTCAAACGCCACTGGCGCGCGGCTCTTGCCGGTGCCGGCTGGCTGCAAGGCGAACGAGAAGGGCGACGGGTTCCCGATCACATGCAACCTCGCCTTCAATGCGAGCGCCGTGCCTAAGAGGTGCCCGTTCAACCCCTGCGACGGCCTGTGCGACGGCGTGCACCGGCTCGTCATCCGGACAGACTCCCTCACGGACCCAGCGAACCCAATGTTTGACGGCCTGCCCGCGGCTGGGAAGGTCAACGGAGGGACGTTTTCGACGGTCGTCATCGTGCCTGTGACGTTCTCTAACGGCATCACCGCCGCGCCCGGCGCCTGCGCGGGCGCCGCCGCGCTGTCCGACGCCGAGCTAGCGCCCGGCGCGTCGGGCGCGCCGCTGCGCGCGTTCGGCCTGTCTGCGATGGCTGCGGCGCCCGCGAGACCTGGCGTGCTGAACATCGCCAATGCCATGAGCACGGCGGAGACGCTTCAGGCGGAGGCGCAAGGCATCCAATACGAGCTGCTGGCATCAAAGGCGCTCCTGGTCCCACCGCCACAGGCCTTTGACGCTTTCCAGGAGGAGTCCCTCCAGGCGTTCGCAGTCTGAGGTGCCGCGCCTGCGAGGCGCGCTGCTGACGCATGCGGCCCGCGCTGACGCGCCACGTGCCGAGAGTGGCACCCTTTACAAAAAGTGCACATGTTGGCGATGCGATTGTATCAAGCTCGCTGGTCTTTCTTGGGACATTTACACTGGTCATGTGGACCCCAACGCCGCATGGCTCAGGACCTCCCGTATTGACACATGCACACTGTATGAGGCCCTGCAAATGCACATACGCCTGCTCGACATGCCAAACCTCGCGGGGATCCTTTTTGTCCGCGAATGCAAAACGCACGCTTCAGCCCTTGAGTGCCGGACGGCGGCCCCTGGCGCTTCAGCCGCCGCCGAGACACTGGCATGCCCAGACACCAGTATACCCACCTATTGCAATGCGATGCTTGAGGCCGTTGCGCTATGCCGCACAGCCCGCCGGAAACCATATGCATGCATGATCTTATGTGCTCGCAACCATCTACGTGTGCTTTCTGTGAGCGCACCATACGCTTCATCGCCACCGCCGTTTGCGGGGCGACGCAAATGCATCAACCTGCGCCCGTGCAGGGTGCCACCGTTGACGGTGTGCCTTCTTGGCTGCGCATATCTTCTACGGCTTGGCTAATTGAAGTCATTTGTTTTGTGCATTCCTCACTGCCGGGGTCTGAGCTATTGTCCCTGCTGTTCTCGGCAGGAGTAAACAAAGCAACAGCTCACGAGGTCAAACAAACTGGGTGGCTGCGTTCTCTGCGATGACAGCGACAGTAGCTGCAGCATGCAGGCAAGGCAGGCTCTACCGGCTGGATATCCATGGCGCGCGCGTGCCAGGGCAAGTTCTGCGCGCCCTGCAACTGAGCGACTGCAGGCTTGGCAGTAACCAGGTGACGCCAAGGCGCCGCACAAAGACCTGCCCCAAACGCAGCATGACGCCCCACACGCTTCGACAAGCCTGAGACACGTATGAAACAGATCACCTGGAATTATCTGGCCGTATGCTGCGTTTCATGTGATCAGCGCAAACTTGTCTCCTCAGCGAACCTTGGTGGCCTTGGATTGGGCCGTCTCTGACACGTATGGCGCGCTGAACTCGGATCAATGTGCAGCTTTGATGGCTAAATATATCGCGTTGTCGCAGCGTGTAGATGAGCTTAGTGACCCGCTCAAGCTGCGCCGCCGCACTTTCAAATACGCAGCCAATCGACCACCGTAGCGCAGCCCTCGCTCGCCGAGCGCCTCGCACCTGCTGTGAACCTTGTCATGGCACCAGCACCCGCCCGCCGGCCACAGCCCGATCCGCCCGCCACCACAGCGGCGGCGTCGGCTCGGGGCACACAGCGGGCGCTGGCACGAGTCGCCGCCACCTGGGTGCTGCTGTTTGCGCTGGCGAGCCGCGCGACAGCCGCGCCGTGCCGCATGCAGGAGGGCGCGCAGCATGACTGGTGCGGCCTGCCATGGCAGCTCTCCAACTTCCAGGTGTGCCTTGACTCACAATATTGCACAGCCCCAACCCCACCAACAATCCTGGCCCCTCGACTGATCTTTTTGGGAACGCAGCCGCGAAGCCAGGGGTGCGCCCGTCGCTGCATCGCACCTCGTGTATCTTCCATCTGTAGCGGGCCCAAAGCGCCCCTTTTGTCCCTGCTCGCCACCCAAAAGCACTCGCCATTACTCTCGCCCCCCCTTGCCCCGCTCCTGCTCCCGGGCATGCGCGGCGCTGCGCATTGCTATCGTCCGCCGACCCAGGGCCACTTTGCATGCAGCTCGTCCGTCATCCTCGGCCGCCCCAAGTCCTATGCGGAGCTCTCTCAACTCGTCAAGGCGTACTCAAGGGTCAAAGCGTCCGGCGTCGGCCACAGGTGCGGCCAGGGCCGCGGCGCACCCCAACAGTTTCCGTTGCCTCAAAGCGGGCGCCGCCGGCTGGGTGCCCGCACGGGTCATGGTGCCTGCACGGGTCAGGTGTCAACATGGGCTTTTGCATCAAGGGGCACAGCACGCCCCTTGCGTGAGCTTGCCGAGGGTGGCCAGAGGCAACCGAGCTGCTGTTCCTGCGTCGTGTTGCCCCAACCGCTCAGTGGGGTTGGGTGTTTAGGGCCAAGGCCAGCCTGGGGGAAAGAGAAGTACAGGGGTGGCAGGAGCTGGACACGCGGGCATTGGCTTGAGCGCATGCTTGTAACTGCCTTTCGTTTGGATGCAGCGAGAGGCTGGTTTTAGCTATCAAGCCAGCTGCCGCCCGCGCCGTCCGGCACTGCAAAAAGCCACCCAAATCTACAACCCCTGCAATCAGAACCCCTCAAGCTCATTGAGACCACACCAGCATTCTTAACGGCCCCCTCCCTGACCTCCCTGCCTGCCCCGCCGGCCGCGCCTGCCGACCCCGCGCAGCTGGTGGCAGGAGCAGTTCTGCGCCGGATCCAACGCGTCCGCCATCAACGTCCTCACCACTGAGTTCACGGACGTCCTCGAAGCGTGAGGTCCCGGCTGAATGGCCGGGGGCTTTACCCAACGGCCTGACCGACTTGTAGATTTTTGCAACAAACGGCACAAGCAACGCCGTGGAACCCCAGGTTTCTTCAAGTTCAGTCCTCTCCCCTAGCTTCTTTCTGCCCCAGCTTTTCCCCTCCTCAACGCCGACGGCGTCCGACATTGCCGCAACTCCTGTCTGCCCGTCCGGCTTCCGCAGGGCGCGTGCGCGCGATCTGTCGCCCGTCATGAAGGTGGACGAGGGAGCCATGACGGTGACGACGCCCGCGGGGCTGACTCAGCGCGCTGTCCTCGAGTACCTGGCGGGTTACAGGTCGGTTGCGGCTCTTGGAAAGACTGCTTCAAACTGCTCCAGGGAGGTTTCTATGCAGAATTGTGTTGTTTGGCGTCCGCGAAGCAAGCAGGGGGCAGTCTTGAGATGAGGTATGTGCCATTTCAGCACCCGCGGCGCCAGCGCTCACGCTCGCAGCTGGGGCCGCTCAAGCAGCCGTCCCGGACGTAGGAAAGGGCTTTGCTGCACGCTGAGGCAGCGCCGCCGGCAGGATGCTTCGCCGGGGCCGGCGTTCAAAGGGGTGTACTCATTGCTGTGGTATCACCCCTCCCTCTCAACTCGGTGTGCCCATAGCGTTGGTGTCACCGCTTCTGCATGCACCCACCTTGGTGCTGCATCACAGGACTGCGAGGGCCCCTGAGGGCTACACTCTGGGTTCGTTTACGTGGTTCATCGACCAGACCATCGGTGGGGGACCAACGAGACTGGTGGATTGTTTATTAGTGACGAGAATTCTGGCGTAGCCGTGATTTGCATGCACGTGTGACGACGTTTGATGGCTGGGCGCGTCGTTAAGCAAGGGCGCTTGTGGGGCGAGGGGAACAGGCGCGCATCTGGTGTGCGGGGAGCAGGTGCGCACGTGTGTGCCTGCAGGTGGTGTCGCAGAACGCTTCCCAGGGGCAGCGCGTGCGTGGCGCAGCCGCGAAGGCACTTGGGCCGGTCAAAGGGCCAGGTGCATTGCACAAGACTTGCCATCGCTGCCCCCCCCTTGTCGGCGCCCTGCCCGCTGAGAGGGAACGGTGGGTTGAGGTGGGTTCCTCGACCTCATCTGAACGCCAAACATGACGTACCAACGCCGATTTGCGGCAGGCGTGGCGGCCAGCGGGGTCCCTTTCCTGCCCCCCTTCCATATTGGCACGAGCGCCCTTGTGCCTACCCGCTGCCCCCGCAGGCGGCGCCGTCGCGACCGGCTCCCACGGCTCGTCGCTGCAGCATGGCAGCCTGTCCAATCAGGTGGGGGCGCGGAATGGGTGAGGGCGGGCAGGTAGGTGGGAGGACGTGATGGGCGCAAATTGCAGGATTGGGGACGGTCAATGGCTGATCGTGACTCCACACACATCAAAACACTCATTAGCCCAGAGACAGCACAAAGCAAGCACCACGAAAGCTGGCTGCACATGTGCACGGAAAACTAAGGCCCATTTTAAAAACAAATGGATGAACGCACGCGCGCAGCTGACGGCCCTCAAGTATATGGATGCCAATGGTGACATCCATGACATCACCCCTACCTCAGGTGGGCGCCCCATCATGCGTTTGCGCATGCTTGGGCGCTTGCAGGGTTGTGGGGGTTGATCAGAGTTGCTATTTATCGGATTCGTGACACCATGCAGCTCTCAGAGTGCTTTGAAAGGCTGGCAGCACGCACCCCGCCGCTGCGTCCCTTGACGCCTCACACGCTCAAATGTCACATAACATGGGGACTGGTACCGGAAACATCACCACACTGCCAGAAAACACCAACTCACTGTGTCACTCAATCCTTACCTCCTGCCCCCGTTTGATCTCGCCAGACCCTCACCTGTGGCGCGCCCTGACACTGGGCGTGGGCCGCCTGGGTATCATCCTGGAGCTGACCCTCAAGATTGTGGAGAACCAGAGCGTCAAGCGCACGAAGCAGGCAAGAGCGTTTGGAACATCATTCACATGAGGATGAATATAATGTGTGTAGGCAGGCGGGGGTAGTTCCCAGGGCTGGTGTTGCCCGCGTCACGCGCATTCCAGGCAGCTGCAGGACGTGCTGTGAGCCGTAGGGCGCGCTGTGAGCCACAGTCCCGATACATTTGCTGCGGCAAGCGGAGGGGACCTTTGGGCCGCTGAAATTTGCCGCTGCTGCCGCCCGCGCTGCGGGTGCCCTGGCAATAAGGCGCTGACCAGGTGGGCCTGGTGCCTTCTTGTGGGCTTGCAGCCCGCCGACTGCCTCGCGCGCCACCCCCCTCCGGCCCCTCTCCCAACATTCACTTCCCCACGCAAGCATTCCCAAGCAATGTGATGCAATCAATGCCAAGAACGGTCCCTGAGCAAGGTCAGGATCCTGTGACGGGACATACATCAAAACCCAAATTGACCCCCAAACAGGACGTATCGATCAAAACGTTCCTGGCTGACCTGCGGACCCTGCAAGATGACTACAACGCGGCAAAGGGCGGCGCAGGGAAGCGGCCGGCGCCGGACACGGCCGCAAGCGTCTGGAAGGTGCTGCAGCCGTGGAACGACGCCCAGGTGTGCGTGTGTGTGCTTGCATGTGTGTGTGTGCGTGTGTGTGTGTGCGCGCGTGTGTGGGTGTGTGTGGCTGCGTGTGCACATGGGGGTTGCAGGCTCGGCAGAGTCGATTCCAGGATTGTGGCTGTGAGTGGTCCTCTTTCAGGGACGGCATCTGCGGGAATCGGTCCAGTCGGGGACCGGCTGCACGCGATGTCAAGTGCCACGTGCATCCACTGCCGCCAGCTCGTGGTAAGGGGGCCTCACTAGCCGGCGAGCTACTGCTAGCCGCGCCACGTCCGCTCAACCCCACAGACGCACATGCACACACACATACACAACTCAAAACCCTTCCCATACACACACACACATGAACACACACACACACACACACACACAGGTCTTCTGGCACTTCCCCCTGAAGAGCTGCTGGCTCATCACCTACCAGCGCCTCTCCAACGCCACCCTCGCGCCGCCACCCGTCGAGGCCCTCAGCGGCCCTGTGGAGTACTCGGCCGGCGACGTCGCAAACGGCGCCAACCCCGCGGCCGGCCTGGTCGGGGCGGGCGACGCGCAGACCCTGCCGCCGGGCGCATACCACCAGCGGTGGTCGCCATCTGTGGGGTCGGCGCCGCTGATGGGGCACAATGCGATGTACTGGGCAGGTGCGCAGGGGCGCTTCCGTCTTTTGACGCCACAGGGATGACGAGCTTGGGCCCTGCTCCCTCACAGCGATGGTCAACGCCAGTGTGTCGGCTGAGCCATGGTCGTCGCCCCGCGCTGCTGCCGCGGTCCCCCGCCCCCCACGCACCCCAAAAGAGACCGTTCGCCTGCCGGCGTCAACTCCCTCTTTTGCGTGCGTTTGCGCGTCAACACCCTCCTTGATCCGCAGGCGTGTATGCTGCTTGGCTCGGAGTCAACGTCCAATCAGAGACCCTGCCTGCCAGGAGGTGCGCTTTTTGCAGCTCGTCCAGCCTGCCCACGTGGACAAGCTTGGGTGGCCCTGCTGTCATACGCGTCGCGCCTGCGCCCGCGTGCCTGCGCGCTTGCACTGTGTGAGCGCGCAGGCTGCGCCTGCGGCGCAACGCGGCATTTGCGCCCCCTGCCAAGGCCAAGACAAAGGCCGCCCTCCTGGCTGCAGCCTGCGCCCTTGTTTGCCCCACCAGCCCTCCCCACATGCACGCGCCATCACCTGCCCCCTCTTTTTACTGCCTGGACGTTTCACCTCCCCCGCTGAGCCTGTCTTGTTTCTTGCCGCCCTCCAGCAGCTCGCTCCAGCGCACCCATGCCTCACGGGACCCCTCTCCCCGCCGACCCAGCTCCACTCCCTCCCAACACCTTTCCCCAAGCCACATCCCATGAGCCTGGATGGCTCCAGGAGGGGGCGACCAGGGGATCTTATAACAAACCTAATCCCAAGTCTGATCCTAATCCTGGTGCTAGTCCTAATCCTAATCCTAATCCTTTCCCCCACAACCCCCTTTCAGGGCGTTCCTGTCCCTCAGCGAGATGGAGAACATCCTCTACTCCCCCTACAACTCCTACGACCAGTACGAGGTCGCCAGTGAGTGTCATTAATGACATCATGGTGACGTCACCGGTCCCTCCGCGTCCGCGCTGCGCAGCCGAGCATGCCAGCTGTCCCCCCCCCCCCCAGGCCAGTGTCGAGCGTCCCTTCCGGCGGGTGGTGGGACTCCGCGGCACCCGCTCTTCCGATCCCTTTCAATCAACTACCAACGAATCACTGCTCCTGCTTTGCCCCCCCCCCCTCCAGTCCCTCTGAGCAGGGCGGCTGACTGCTTTCAGGCGCTGTCGGCGGAGGTCTACGGCCCCAGGGCCCTTTGGAACGGCTTTAGGGTGCCGGCCCTGCTGCGCTTCGTGTCAGGTGACACTAGCTTGCCCTGCCACGCGTGCAAGAGTTGTGGCGCCGTGCTTGCGCTGTGCTTGGGTTGTGCTTGTGGTGTGCACGCGAAGCGGTTGCTCGTCCTCCCGCGAAAGGGAGCCCCTGCGCCAAGGGGGCAAGCTGGTTCTGCAGGAAGTCATCGGTGTCTGTTTTAATCCCGGGCGGCAAGCCCGCGGAGCGCAACGCTTCCGGTCAAGCTCCGCCCTTCCAGCGGCGGCTTTGGTGCAAGCTCGTCCCGCACTCCCAGGCCCCGACCCCTGCTCGCACGTTCGAGACATTTGTTTGCGGGGCTGTCTCACTTTCTTTTTGTGGCAGGCGAGCGGTCGTACCTGGCACCAAGCAGCGTTGGCGCCACCCTGTACATAAATATGGAGGACCATGTTTCATATGCCACGGGTGAGATGGGGTTCAGGGAGGTGTAATTTGGTTGAAACACCTGGCTTTGTGTGTCCGTCTGTGTGCATGCGCGTCAGTGTGTGATCTGAGCATGTGTGTGTGTGTGTGTGTGTGTGTGTGTGTGTGTGTGTGTGCACGCGTGTGTGTGTGTGCTGCTCTGTCGCATACAATGACGAGTTCCTATGGTTGGGTGTCAGCACCATGAGCAGCACTGCAGGCAACTCGCAGACGACGGTAGTGATCCCCCTCTCCACTGCTCCCCTGTCCCCGGCCCCCACGCACCCCCTGGCCCCCCTCCCCTCCCCCCGCCCCCGACCAGGCAAGCCCAACACGGGATTCCAGGGGGTGGTGCACTTCCTGCGCACCCACCCGTCCTGCAGGGGCCGCATGCACTGGTGGGTGGCGGCTGTGACCAAACCCCAAACATACAGAGTTGCTCTGCGCAAACCGCTCAGCTCAAGGTTATGCGGCGCAGCAAACGACTTCCCCAGCGCTGCCGCCGCCTGTGGTTGGGGCCCACTTGGCGCAGCTGGCGGGTGCTGAGGTGTCGCGCAGCGGCAGGCTGGTGGGCAGGGGCAGCCTGTGGCCCCTCGCCTGCCCCTAAAAGCCTCCCCATGCCTCGTACGCCTGCCGGTGCATCCCACCACTGCCCAAGCTCATGGGCCCCGCTCACTTGCACTACACGCGCGCGCATTTCCGGCCGCAGGGGCAAGGCCGGCTGGCCGCAGCACGCGCGCTGCTTCGACGGCGCCGCCGAGTATGGGACCGACTGGTGCCACTTCGGCTGCGCCACGCGGCAGCTGGACCCCTCCGGAAAGTTCTCGTCCGCCAGCGACGTCTGGCACTGGTTTGCGACCGACCGGCGCAGCGGGGCGCGCGTCGATTTTGGGCGCTGCTGCTTGGCGGCCGGCTTTGACGACGCGCGTTGCGTTTGCGCAAAGCGGAGCGACGGCTGCGTTTGAGGAAAACGGGCGTTTCTGTGTGATTGGCGGCGCGTGAGGACGGGCCGCGTTGCTGGCTGCGGATCTAATAGGTTCTTTGTTGGGGCTGGGTGTCTAGTGAGGTTGCTTTGTGGCACGTGCTGTGTGTGTGATGGGGGGGAGGGTGAATGGGAAACGCACGTTGGGGGTGAGCGATTTCAGGAGGATGAAAAACGGCTGCACTGCTTTTCTGCACCCATGGGTTCCGTTGTGACGCGGCGCGACATGCTTCCTGGTGCGTGTGGGTCTGCAGCAGCGGTGATGCTTGGGCCGTGCCCTCTAACCTGAGCAAAGGCGCTCTGTTCCGGCGCCAGACTTGACGATCATCAGCATGCAACTTTCGGGCCTGGGGGCTTTTGGATAACTTGGCTGGAATTGTAACCAAATCTTGCTTCCAGCACTGCCTGCAACCACCTGGCAGCAGCCAGTCTCTTGAATATGCCACCTATGCACCCTGCAACACATCACACCACACAGGCAGTAGCAGCTGCTGCTGCTGCCGGGGAGTTCTCTGGCCGCTACAGGGGAAACGGGGCAGCTCACAGCTGCTGCCTGCCTTGCACAGGCAGCAAGGGCAGCCCAGCCAACTGCAGCTGTCCCGCTGCCGCTGCTGCTGCACTTCCGCACTTCTGCTGGCACTTGACAAAGTTGCCACAGCTGCCTGCGCGACGACTTCGCGCCGCCTGGTCCTCAACAGGCGCGCATTTCTCTGACCAACTGTAACATTCCACAGCAGCGAACGGCCCCTACCCGCCCTGCGCCGCGCTCTCAACCTTCTTTGAGCACGCAGGGCGCTGCTAAAAAAGGACGCCCCTCGGGGGGCCAGGACATTTACAAGGGACGCGCCTCCTGCACTGCAGGGGCGGCGATACGAGCCTTTACATAACGGCGAGGAGCCCTCAGCAGACAAAAACCGGCTACATGGTGAGTTCCATGATTGCCGACACGATGTCTCCTCCGCTGGCCTTGAGGGCCTTGACCGCGCGGCCCCGGGGAACGTTGGCCTGGCGGGGTTTTGGTGAGAGGGGTGGTGTGTATGTGTGTGTGTGTGGGGGGGGGGTGTCGGCGCGGTGCGCTGTGCGCCTGCGTGCTATTCAGCCCGGCGCGGCGGTTGGGCGCCCGGGCGGGGCGCAGCGTGGCGCAAGCAGGTGCGAGGCAGCGGCCGCACAGAGCGGTCATCTAGTGGCCGGCCCCCTGTGACTCAAACAAACGTTTTGCGCAGCAATCAGTTTATAAGTCATATCATTTGTGCTCATCCCCAATCCTGAAGGAGGGGCGGACAGCTGAGTGAGTGCCCTGATCTAGCGTCATCCCGCCATGACTCACCTGGGTCATGACGAGCTCGATGTCCTTGGGCTCCACCCCACTCTCGTCCACCTCCTCGCCGTCGTCCTCCTCCACTGCAAAATTGACAACAGGGCGTGTCCATGACAGGGCGCATGTTAGCGGGCTTGTCCACGAGCGCTTTCAGGTCATTGAGTCGCGCCCGCGTTTGCGGCTGGGTCTCCTTGCAGGGCCCCAGCCCATCTGCGGGCGGCTTGCTGCGAAGACGCGGCCTGACAAGCCCATGGCTGCAACCCGCCCCGCCCGTCGCAGCTTTCCAGCACCGCCTGATGAGAGGGAGCTGCGCGTGGCAGGCGCTCACCCGCTGCTGCCTCCGCGCCGCGGCTCTCGGCCACCTCCGCGTCGGGCGCCAACTGGAACTGCTGCGCCATCTGGCTCTGGGCCTGGGGTGGGGGATTGGATGCGAGCGAACGGGTACAACGGCAACGTCAGGTACAGCGAGGATCGTGGACGCGAGAGGAGCACTAAACAAATTTCTACAGAGGAGCTGGACGCGGTCCTGTGCCTAGCAGCATAGAAACCTGCCGGGTAGCAGCTGCTGCCGCGCGTCGGCTGTCAACTGGTGGCCAGGCAGTGCAGCTGCTTCATGCCCCAGGGTGCCTGCCCCGCCTGCCGCGCCTGCGGCGCGGCAATTCTGTGACCAGCCCTAGCAAGGCAGCCGCAACAGCGGCGCCGCTGGCACTGCGCCCATGGCCTGTGCGGAGACTGCTGGCTTCCCCTGGCCTCTCGGAGCTGCGGGCTGCCGCCGCAGCCAGATGGGGCAGCCTCACCCGCTACAAACTCCCCCGCCAAAACAACCCCCGACGCTGCCAGAGCTGCTGCGGCCTCCGCTGCCACTACCACCGCTGGCGTTGCTGCAGTCTCCTTTGCTGCTGCCGCTGCTGCTGCTGCTGCTACTGCTGCTACTGCCGCTGCCGCCACCACTGCTGCTGCTACCCCTGTCGCTGCCGCTGCTCCTGCCATTGCAACTTCCACTGCTGTGACGGCACCAGCACACTCCGAACACACAAAACCCGCCTGACAGCCCGCCACGCCAACTCCTACTTTGCCGCAGCTCGCTCTTTGGCGATGGCCCGCATTCCTCATTGCATCACCAGGGCTGATCTCAGATCATCCCACCTGGGCCGAGAGGTCCTCGATCTTGGCCTCGCCAAAGATCACGTAGGTGTCGCTGGCCGGCGACTTGAACACGTCGGGCGCCTGAATCACGAAGAGGATCTGTGTTTGGCGGGAATGAGGGATGGGCAGGGGGTGCAGGTGGGAGGCAAGCGAGGAGGACGCAGCCCGGGGGCTCGGGGTGGCAAGCAAGGTGCATCGGCAGCGGCGCATAGGCTGAGGCAAGCAGGCAGCAGGCCTGCCGCGGCGCGCTGCTCAGTGCTGCTGCTCAAATGTGCTGGCCGTGTTGCCTGCGTCAACGCCCATGATTGTGCTAGCTGCCTTGCACCTGCTGTCCGCAATGCGCGGCCGCCCCCCTGCTTCGTCGCAGGCAGCTGGGCAAACATCACTTCACCCACCCAAAAATACGCCACGCTCGCTGTACATTGCGTCTGCTGAATTCTGAGATACATGCATGCCATGCCAAATGCTCATGGATGCAAACACATGCTGAAAACCCAGGATGGGGGCGCTGCGTCGCGCATCGGCTCACGTTCTTGCTCTTCTTGATGGTCACGCGCGCCACGTGGGGCACGGGCTTCATGCCCAGCTTCTGCATAGCCTTTCTGCTCTTCTTCTCCGAGCGGCTCTGCTTGCCCTTGCCGCCCTCCTCATCTAATGAACGCGGGCGGAGGAGGCCAAGCCATTGGAAAGGGGGCGAGGGTGCAAGGCTGCTGATTGCGGAACCGCGCCGAGACAGATGAGCATGCGTACCGATGTGATTCAAGAAAATAATTCTTTACGACTGGCCGCCAGAGCCAGCGCCCGCTGTCCAGATCACCCGAGCACACCCACCATCGTCCAGCTCGGGCATGTCGCCCTCGGAGTCGCTGCTGAGGTCCTCATCATCAACCACCTCCTGCAAAGACAGAGCGCCATGAGGACGTTAGGCCGAAGCTTGCCACGACCGCGACACATCAAGGCCGCCAAAGGCCGCCCAAGCACACCTCCTCCACCGCAGCCTGGGCCTCCTCCTTGGTCATTTTTTAGCTTGTTGGGACAAGTTGCGAATGCCGAGTTGAACGGAGGTGAAAGAGGGTGGACACGTGCGCGCTCACGGCTTTGAGCTCGGCACTCGCGGCAGCTGTGGGGGCGTGCCCTCCCTTTCTGTGCATGCGCAAGGGCTCCAGCGGGCAATTTCCCAGATCAGGCTCGTGGACGTCAGCAATGCGACATGCATGTGTGCAGTACAAGGACTGTCGACACTAGGTGCTGTTCAGTGCAGGGCAGTTTCAGCGAGAGCTTGCAGACACACATGTCACACCGCGCTTTGCTTGGATTGATTCCACCCTTCACTTCTTCACATTACACCCAAAAAACCTCGAACGAACACTTGAAAGGAGGCGTTCATAAATACGATGACCAATACAAGTGCGGTTATAACAGGTGGTTGGTAGAAAGCGTGAGCTCGACTGTGATGCATCAACCTTGGGCATGCGCAAGCACCAACCCCATTCATAGGGAGGCAGCGGCATGTGCGCGCCGCGGTCTTCAATCTTAATATCAGGGGGTCGCCCATGCTGCCGCGTGAGTCAGCAGCTTGTTCCAAGTCGACGAGTAGCCCGCCCCAAGTTTGACTAGTATTTCACTCAGGCGCTCCAAACCCATGGGGTGGGCCAGGATGGTGGCATGGTCGACATAGGTCGAGGACACCTCAGCAATATTGGCCTTAGGAGCCAGCCTGCGCAGGAGGAAAGGGGAGGGATCGTCGTTTCGCACGAGCGCGTGAGTGTGGCGGCGGCTGGGGCTGTGTGACGGACGGGCGCGCCAGGTGGCACGCCAGGCGGGGCAGTTGCAAGGGGGGCGCCACCACAGTCCCAAGAATCAGCAATGCATGGCTCGAGCAATGGTGACGTGCTTGGACACATGCGTGTCTCATGCACGACCTCAGACTGTCATATGTTGTATCTCTCCATGCAATCTGCCCCATCCCAACTCACCACAAACGCAAGCGCAACGCATGCAACCCCCCCCCCCCCGCAAACACGCACGTCACAATCCATCAGTCCCTGGCCCTCTCTCTGCAACCCACTTGCTGCAGAGCCTCAAGCTTGTCAGGTCGACCACCCCGTCCCCGTCGACATTCTTCACGCTGAACGGCCGGTTGATGACGGCGCGCTTTGGGATACTCTCGTTGAACACCAGCGTCGTGGATGTTGGGACGCCGGTGCCTGCGGTTTCAGAAGCGACACGCACCGCGCAGAGGGGCCGCGGTGTCGCATGGTGCATGCCGCGGGAGCAGCCCAGGTGGCCGTCGTGCGCAGGGCCACGCGCCTTCATGCATCGTCTGAAGAGAGGGGCCAGCTGTCATCATCACCTTGGACGACGCCCGCATGCGTCCCTAATACTCAAGCACCGCAACTCTTCGCTCCACTGCGCGGGTTCCCTTTGCACCCACCGTAAAGGCAGAAAGTCTCAAGCCCGGCCACTGGGCCGCGCTTCAAGAGTGCCTCCGACCGCGCCCATGAGTCATCCAGCAGGGATGCCTGCACGTTGAGGGTCGTCATAGTGGTGCGGGTGCCGCTGAGTCGGGCAGGGTCAAACCGACATTGACTGCTCATGTACAAGCTGCTCGAGTCTGCCGGCACCTGTGGGCTGCATGTGCAGGCTCTGCCAATCATGGGTTCATGCGGCATCACAGGCAGCCCCCCCACCATGATACGACCGTGCAAGAGGCGCCCTGCCCGCGCAAAACACATTCCCTTGTCGCCGCCGGCCCCGCTCACCCCTCCCTCGTCCCCCATGTCCAGCAGCAGCTGCTTCTGCTGCTCCACGGTGTAATTTTTGGTGGGGGTGACCACTACCACCTGCAACGTGGGATGAGGGGTACATTGCAATTCACACAGAGAACGCCGCTGTGATGAGGCTGTCATGTGGGACTGCGCCCGCTGTCATTCGCACCAGAGCAGCAGAAGGCAAAGCAAAGCCCGCGCGCAGACCCACTGGCCGTGTTGCGCACAGCGGCACCGGCGAAGGTGGCAGATTCTGTGCACGCAATCGCTCATGCCCCGATAATTCGGGCCACACCAGCTTCCCAAGAAGGCTCTGCCTCCGCGTAGCTCCTCATCCCCCCCCCCCGCCCCGCCCCCGCCTTCGCACTGTGCGGCCCCTGGCCCCAAAGCTTACGTGGTCTTTCCCAAGCACACTCGGCCTTGGCAGCATCCACCCCCAGGTCGGCAGCCCAAACGCCATCCTGTAGACAGAGGTGCCCACCACCGTCGGGTGGAACTTGCCGGTCAGGCTGGCAGGCATGAGGTTTGTAAGGACGGGCAGCAACTTGAAAAAGTCGCCCGACAGCTGGTTGAGCCAGGTGGTCGCCGCGCAGCCGCCGAAGGGGGCGCCGACGTAGATTGTCGCCTTTACTGTGTCCTGCCTGCGATTTTTTGGGAGTTTTGCGGAGACTGACTTGCTTGGCGATTTTTTGTGTGCCAATCATCCCTAAACCCTAAACCCTAAATCCCTTAACCGTAAACCCTGATGTTTATCTCGTCCGTTTGTCAAGGGCTCCTGGGGCTTCAAGTGGGTCCGTTCTCGCGTGCGCACGCCATCAGGGCCCTCACGGGCGCGTTTCAG
Source organism: Monoraphidium neglectum (assembly GCF_000611645.1). Taxonomy (NCBI): domain Eukaryota; kingdom Viridiplantae; phylum Chlorophyta; class Chlorophyceae; order Sphaeropleales; family Selenastraceae; genus Monoraphidium; species Monoraphidium neglectum. The sequence goes on along the minus strand of NW_014013396.1, from coordinate 6,949 downwards.
CCCGCCCGCCCACGCGTCCGTGCCCTCTTCCCGCCTCCCCACCTCCACTTTTGAAGCTCGGGCTTCTGGAAAATGGTGGCCATGACGTTGGCGCCGTACGAGTGGGCGATCACGATCGCCTTCTGGCCGCAGTTGCGCTTGACCGCCTCCGAGATGCGCCGGGTGATGCCCTCGATGCCGCCGCGCTGCGGCATATCATAAGAGATTTCACATGGCTATGACTCCACCCTGTGCAGATCTCCGGCCGTCCGCGTCCCAGTGCCCGTCTGACAGCTGCCGCCGCCGCAACCTCCAATCACCAAGCCCGCCGCGAGGGTGCCGCGCCACGCTCCGCCCATCAGCCCCCGACCCCTCCCGCCCGCGCCCCCTCGCACCTGCTCGAGGCCCTGGATGCCGGTCCTCCAGTCGTAGGGGATCAGGAACAGGTCCTTACCGATAGTATAGCCGTGGGTGCTGGCCAGGTGCTTGTTCAGGAACCAGTAAAAGAGCCGCTGCTTCGAGCCGTCTGGGACGTCGCCCAGAAACTTCCCGTCGTCGGGCCACAGCTTGGTGCCCGTGCTGTTGGACCAGCTGTGTGTGTGTGTGTGTGTGTGTGCGCGCGCGCGTGTGTGCATGTGTGTGCATTCGCGCACGTATTCTTGCATGCAAGCTCGTATTTTCCAGCACTCGTGGGCTTTGTGGCACGACTTTGTGGCACGTAAACGCAGCCTGCTTGCAGTGTGCTTTTGCAAATCGCGATTCTGCGGCTTCCGCCAGCGTTTGCAAGCGGCCGCCCTGGCTCCTCTGCTGCTTCCGAAAGGCCCCGCGCGCACCTCTTGGTGGTGGCGTTGTAGTTGAGGCTCAGGAGGTAGCCCCAGCAGGGCAGCTGCTTATCCCAATACCAGCGGTCGGCATACCACACGACGGTGGTATTCAACATAGCCTTGCACTCCGCGTTCCCCTCGAAGGTCCCCACCATCTGGGAGCCGCCCAGGCCTGCGGAGCGGGGCGGGGCAGGGCGGGGCGCGGTTCGGGGGCGCGAGGGGGCGGCGGCGGTGCCGTGCTGCGTGGGGTTGCTGCGGGGCTGTGGCGGCAGCGTGAACGGGTATGGAAGCAAGCGATGCAGCAGGCATGCTATAGGGGGAGTGGGGACGCATGCGTTGTCAGTTGCGGGGCGATTGCTGCACAAGGCCGAATGCCAGGGCAGTGCTGTGCGGGGCAGGGTCACTCCTCCTGGCGGCAGGCTTCCCTTGTTTGGGGCGCCGCAGCCCCACCCACCGGATATGAGAATCAATGTTGGTTTTGGCTTGACGCACGCTTTTTTACTGCTGTTGCTGCTTGAGAAGAGGCTGAAGCTCCGCAAGCCGCGCGCCGCGCGAACGTCTGCTGCTGCTGTTGTATCTGCTACAGCGCGGGTGCCAACGACGCCGCAAATCAGCACCACGCACATAATGACTATCGAGGTTCCTCGTGCCATTTTTATAGCAACACCTCGTCAGCCGGGCCTTGCTGGATCGGCTGGGCCAATGATGTTGTTGCCCGAACCGCTTTTTCCGGCCGCAACCCACGCCTGGCAGGCGAGCAAAGGAAACGACGTTTCATAAATCAACGCATGTATCTCAACAAGTCAGGTATGATTGCACCACCAGTAACACACCGGGATGCGTCACTCTCATGGAATGCAGCGCGTGCATCCGGCACCCGGCGCGATTGGGCGCCCCCATGCTGTGCTGCTTCTCGCCGCTGCCAAATGGTAATCCAAAATATCGAGGCACTTGTGTATAAGATTACGCACGGGGGTAATCCGCAGCAGGATACCGGCATCGTTAGGCCACAACTGCACGTTGCCAACGAACTCGAAAATGTGGTGGGGTGGGAAAGGGGCCGTGTGCGGTCAGCCGCCGCCAGCGCCCGTGGCCAGTGACGAGATCGAATCTCAGTATTACATGACGCATTGTAATGCAAGCCCCCGTTCACAGGCCAACCGCCTTGGTGTTTCTGCCTGCCCCTCTGAACGCGGATGGGCGACACACAATCCGGCGCCCTGGCACCAAAGCGTTCCGACTGATACAGCGCAGAAGGCAACAATCAACCCAGTCCATCTACAACCTAGCTGCTCCCACATGACACTGATGTTCGCTCGCCGCGGGTTGCAAGAGTCCCCAGCTACTCCCCGTGGGCTCACCTCACCACCCGCTGTGCACCTCATCACCCGCTGGCGAGGCTTGTGTGGGGCCCCCAAAACAAAGCCGCACGACTCGTTGGCCTCAGCAGCTGCATATAATATCTTCTGTGTCGTAAAAATTCTGGTTTATACTGCGTATCACGTACGATAGACGCCGCTCGGTTGGTTGTGCTAAAGCTGCAGCCGGCCACGAGCCTGTTTTGCGCGGTGGGTATGTCACGTGCATCAATCAGTGATAAATAAGCTTGATGCAGCGCTCGGGTGCTTGTCGGCTAGTGTGGCCTGCAGCAGGCGCAACCCCGCGCACGTGCCCATGCGGGCTGCGACCCTTGCGGCTGCTGCTGCCGCTGGCACTGCTGGCGTTCTGCGCGTCATCCTTGGCCCGTGGTGTTGCAGGTGGGCCGGAGATGTGGCAGCAGCGTTAGTATGCATGCGCGGCGCGCCCGCCGAGAGCGGCCGAAATCGAATGATCCAGGGGCAGCACACGAATTAATTGGGCAATCTCGCTAGAGCCACTTGGCGGCCTGCCACCCATCAGGCAAAGCGCACCGCTACCACCGAACATTCAGCTGCATAGATACTGTCCCGCCTGCGATGATGTAGGCGGCTCCGTCTGCGGTTGACTCTGCACCTGACTCCCCCCCCCTGTGCCGTGCAGGCGCCCTGCCCGCGCCTGTGCAGTTTGAGCAACCCGGGTTCGTGCAGCAGGAGCAGCAGCGGCAGCAGCAGGAAGAGCAGCAGCAGCAGGAGCAGCAGCTGCTGCAAGAACCACAGCAGGGCCAGGAGCTGCAACAGGCGCAGCAGCAGGATCAGCAGCAACTTGACCAAGCGTACGGGCACCAGCAGGAAGCGCAGCAAGAGCCGCAAGCGCAGCAAGAGCGGCGAGAGCAGCAGGAGCAGCAAGAGCAGCAAGAGCAGGCAGAGCAGTCCCACAGGCAGCTGATTGGCGTGTCTGATGTGGGGTGGGTTGCCTCTTGGATTTCTAAGGCGCTGGCCACCGGCGAGGGTGTGCTGATTCACCCTGTGCTGCGGCCCAGCCATTGCCTCGACGGCGGCGGCGGCCCCTTCAAGTGAGTGCTTGGGCTTGGGCTGTGCCGCCCACGGCGGGTTGAGGGCAAAGCTCTGGATGCTGGGACTACAGCATGCAGGAACGATTTGCTTTCCAACCGTTGGTTGCGGCGGTGGTCAGAATGCTGCCACGCACTGGCCGTGCGTGGACAATGCTGTGTTCTTGTACACATGGCATGCTGCCTGCCTCTCCGGACAATTGCCTTGGGTCTCTAGGTGTTTTTGCTGAATTTCCCATCACTCATATGCTGACAGGTCAGCATGGTCAACATTCTATGCCTTGACTTGGGAGTGCAACAACAAGGCATGGCAGTTTTGGCAGCACAATGGTGGGTAGCAGAGCGCACCAGCAGCTGCACCTTGCAGCTGCAGCACATGAGCTGCATGCCAGTACAATTCATGCAGGACGCAGCCGGAGGCAGGGCCGCGCTGCAGTAGCCCTTTTGCTGGGACTCGCTGCACGCATGCATCCCTACCGGCGCCCCCGCGGGCGCTTGTGTCCCCAACTGCTCAACACTTCCACCGCCGAAACTCCCTGCCCTGCCCATCATTGCTGTCCTGACCGTATCAACCCTGATCATCACGGCGGGCGCCCTGGTCAACGCGCAGGCTACCACTTGTGGACCAACATGAGCTGGAAGCAGGCCTGGCGCGACATGTGCCTCCGTCGGTCAGTCACATGGCCCGATGAGCACTGGTCTGGGCCCCAGAACATCGACGCCCTCGTCGCGGACTGCAACACCCACGCCGGGCTGAACCAGATCTCGTTCCAGCCAGACCAGGACCAGTCCGAGCGCCCCAACCTCACGCTGCACCCCCGGACGTCTTCCATCATGTTCCGCATCGTGTGGCGCAACCCCGACCCGGCCTCCAGGGAGGCCTTCTGCCTGACCGACCGCGGCGGCGAGGCGGCGCGGTTCGAGGAGTGCAGGGAGGGGCGCTTCTCCCTCCCCTACCCGCGCGACGACGAGCCACCCTACGAGGTGTTCACCGACCCGGCGCAGCTCTGGACGATCCCGCGCCCGTTCGCGGGCGTCGAGACGAGCGGCTGACGGCCCGCCGGCGGCGCCGCGGGGCGCGGGTGGGGCCTTGCCGCGGCCGCCGCGTCGCAGCGGCCGCCGGGCCCCGCCCGGACCCCGCCAAGGCCGGGCCGGGGCGCGCGGGCTGTGCGCATCCGAAGCCGTCCGAGGCACCCGTTGCCCTTAGGGGCCTTGCGCCGCGGCGGGCGCAGCTTGCGGCGCGCGGCGCGCGCCCTGCTGCGCCGCCGGCGCTGGGCCCGTGGGGTGAGGGGGGCGGCGTCGCCGCACGGGGGAAGGGAGTGATTCCTTAATGGGTGCAGGAGGTTTACAGCGGCTCAGACGGCAAGCAAACTCACGAATTTTTAGAGGACTTGGGGGAATTAACAATTGTAGGGATCTCGTTCTGTTTGGCTGGCGGCCCTGAAACAATTGGAGCCCAAACGGCGGAATCAGTCTGACACACGGCCCCAATCTGCAGGTGGCGCGCCAGTTTGCGACACAGAAACTCACCAATGAGCTGCAATGCAGTGCGGAAAAGAGCACTGCTGCCCAAGGGCTCGACCCCCGAGGGTCCCAGCGTGTCGGCCCAGCACGCCGGCCCCGCGCCGGTGCCGGAGCGTTGGACACAATATCCACTGTCGCCTGAGGGGCAAGTTGCTCTTTGGAGGTCATCGCGGGCTGCATGCAAGGGACTCCCTCGCTCACGGCTGAGACACAAGGTTCAGCTGCGGAAGGGCAGGCGGGCATAGAGCGACGCTTGGCCTGGTGCCCGTCCTGCACACACGCACACACATTTCCACTGCTGCTTGAAAGACCGTTCAAATGCTTCTTCTGCTGGAGGCCGCGGGACGCTGTAACAATCCTAATCCTAATCCACTGGCCCTACACAACAATACAAGGGAGACATGCTATGTGTGCACGCTCGCACACACGTGGTGCGCGCGCGCGCGCGCGCGTGTGTGTGTGTGTGTGTACGCTTGAAGTTTATTACATCCCCCTTGCCACAACTCTGTGCTGCCCGTGGCCTGTTGTGGCTGCAATGTGTTCGGCAATTGAAGAGGTGTCTAGTTGATACCGTGGTCTCTGGCAATCTTCTAAATGATTCAAGTTGGGATATCTGGAAATAAAACTCCTGGAATCGCAATGAATACAATCACATCTAACGTTACCAAAAGTCAGGGAGGCAAGCACGCCGGAGCAGCAGGGGGCAACAGGGATGAGGGGAGCTATCCCTGTTGCACCCTGCTGCAGTGTTCATCGATGGCGTCCCGCACTCGTGTGGTGACCGCCGGGACAAATAATGGATTGATCAGCGGTACAGCACAACGTAAAGAAAGGCGATACGCACATGGAAAGTGCTTGGGCCTTAGTTCAGGTGCAATGGCCCGTCTCGCCGCTCACACAGCCACCAGACGGTGCGACACCACCTGCCAGGTGGTCATCAGTGATGAGCCTCATCACGGGCGGCCCCTGCATCACTGGCGCCAGCAGGCGTGACGGGGAGCCCGTGGATCATGAGAGCATTGCATTCTTATAAGTCATGCAAAGCTTCACAAGGCTTTGATCATCACAGCCAGCGATCGACCGTGTCGCAGCTGCAGTAAAGTACCGTAATTCTTCACGCGGCTCTACGTTCGCCCACATATTGCGTCAAGATTCTGGTGACAATATTTTCTCAATTGATTTAAGATATGTCACCATCGCGCACAAACCGTAGATCAAAGTACAGTCAGCAACTGCAGAGAGCCGACTAGTAGCGGAGGAACGGTCCTGCGATCCAGATTCGTCACAATGGTGCGCACGACGCGCCACACTATGCTGTTGGCCACGTGTCCCGTGTCATGACAGCCCGGCCCCCAGCACCCGCCCTCGGCCCTGCACGCAACAGTACAGTAAGCGCAGCCGCGTCGATCCACTCATTATCCTGTAATGTGCACACCCTCGACCACCACCTCCCTCATACGCGCGCCATCCTAGGCGCCTTCAAACGGCCTTCCAGTACTCTCCAGATCATACACAGCGCCGCCGGAGGACCTGCCTCTGCTGGAGGCGTCCCCTCCCGGCCCCAGGGGCGCCAACGGCGCGGCGCCAGCCAGAAGGGGCGTGGCTGCACCGACGTCACAGCATCGCAAAGGGGCCGACGATGACGAGCCGAGCGCCCCCTACGAGCCTCAGGTGTGGGATACTTGCTGCTTCTTGGGGCGGGTGCTCGGCATGTGAGCCGGCCGCGCGGGCTGGGAGCATGGGTCTGGTCAGCCCCTTGCCACGCAATGCGGCTGGCCCGCGCGGCGGCACAGGAACTTAAGACCACAGCCATGCGGTGGGGCCCTTGTAAGCCACGGCCAACCCACGATGCACACCGGCGGGGCGGGCAGGTGGCAACCCGCTGGGCAGCGGCTGGGGAACCCGATTGTGGCGGTTGCAGCTTTCGAAGTTTGGCCGCATTCAGCACGTCTGCCCCTCCCACCCGCCCAGCCGGCTCCTGCCGGCTTGAGGGGCAGACCGCGCGTTCCCGCCCGCCCGCCCGCCGGACTGCCCTGAGACGCTCTGGACTGCCTTGTTGCAGCTCCTGGACTGTGTGGAAGTTACCCACAAGCTGTCCAAGGAGGTCCTTAACGATCCCACGCTGAACAAGGTGTGGCCCTGGACTGCTGTCATGGGAGGGCCGGTGTGGTGTGTGTTTGGGTGTGGGTGTGGG
>NW_014013397.1:34994-35676 GCF_000611645.1 Monoraphidium neglectum | reverse complement strand
TGAGGGCGGCAGCCTGCAGGGCCGGCTCGAGAAGGCAGATGGGAAGCCCCCGCTCCCTTGGCAGGTGGGATGGCGAGGAAGCATGCTGCGCATGGGTTGAGGCAGATCACAATTGCTTGGTCCGAAGAGGGCCCGCCAAGCGCTGGGGCGTGCTTCCTGATGGACCCAGCATGCACCTGTCATCCGCGATCAAATTAAACCTTCCTTCCTTGGCATGCGCCTCCTTGACACCGCCACCCCTGTGGTCACGCGCGCGACAGGCCCGCGTCCGCATCACCTATGAGGTGGCGCTGGCGCTGCAGCACCTGCACAGCGCGCAGCCGCCCATTGTCCACCGCGACATCAAGCCCGACAATGTGCTGCTGGACGACCGCCTGCGCGTCCGCCTGGGAGACGTGGGCGCCGCGTCGCTGATGCCGGTGGATGGCGGCAATCACGCCCTCTCTGCCTCGAGGACCCTCGTGGGCACCCTGATGTTCATGGTGGGTGTGCAATCAGGCAACATGTGGTGCTGCACTGTTGATTGTGCAGCACACGAACACCTGCTGTCTCAAACTCCGTTTATTGCATGCACTGGTAGAACGCACAAAACTCCACCCACACCCACACCCACACCCACACCCACACCCACACTTGTACCCGCACCCATACCCACCCCCATACCCATGCCTGTACCCACGCC
>NW_014013397.1:11642-34601 GCF_000611645.1 Monoraphidium neglectum | reverse complement strand
CACGCACACACGCACGCAGGCACGCAAGCACGCTTGCACGCGCGCGCGCGCGCACGCACGCGCGCACACACACACACACACACACACACACACACACACACGTGATCTCTCCCCACCTGCCTACAGGATCCCGAGTACCGTCTCACGGGTTGTATTGCTCCCAAAGCTGACGTCTACGCTCTGGGAGTCACCATGCTGATGCTGCTGACGGGGCGCAGCAGCCCAGCAGGGGTGGTCGCTGATGCCACAAGCGTTGTCCAGGCAGCCAACTGTATGAGACCTGATGCGGCGGCATTCGACAAGCTGATCGACAGCTCAGCTGGCGCGTGGCCACGTGATCAAGCCCTGAGATACAGGCTGCTGGCTTGCAAGTGCTGCCAGGAGCACCGCTACGTACGCCCCGAACTGACAACAGTGCTGACAGAGATGGGAGAACTGGCGGCGCTCGCTGCCAAAGCACCTCAAGCTGAATCGGCACAGCTGAGCGCCACCAGCGCTGACCAAGGAGCCCGGCGCCCTGTAGAGGAGCAGCTGGAAATCGACAAGCTCTTTGTGTGCCCGATAACTACGGTGAGCAGGTGCTTTTGAAGGGGGCGAAGGGGATTCTGTAGGGGAGTCAAGGCTGCAAGGTCCCACCTGCATGTTTGCTGTAGGGTATGTGCCTGCGTTCTTTGTGAAGTTGTCTACGCAACGCATCGTAAAAAAATGTAATAGCTGGCCAATCATTGTTGGCTTGCAGGACTGCGTACCATGTTGCCACTGCTTTGAAGCTGTTGAGGGCAAACCAAGTTCAGGCGTGCATGCTGACTGTCCACGTCACCCTGAACACGTGCTTGCACCTGCGCAGGAGCCAATGACTGACCCGGTGGTGGCTGCAGACGGCCACACACGAGCGCACCGCCATTGTCTCATGGCTGGCATCGCATAACACGTCGCCGCTGACAAATGAAGTACTTGCCACCAAGGTGTTGGTGCCAAACCTCATGGTCAGGGCCGCCGTCAAGGAGTGGGCTGACCGCAAGCGGGCAGCTGCACAACAGGCCTCTGAAGTGCCGGCGCCGCAAACGCCGCCCCCGCGGGCGGCGGCGGCGGCCACAGCCGCCGCTGCCTCGACCGCACAGGCCCCTGCTGCGACGCCGCCGGCGGCAGCGGCGCTGGCCTTGCTGCGCAGCGGCGACCCTCAGCGTGCTGCTGAGGGTGCGAGGATGATGGCCCTGCTAGCCTGTGGTGATGGCCGCGAGGGGGTTGCCACGGAGCCCGGCGCCCTCGAAGCCATAGTCGACGCGCTCTGCAGCCCTGTGACGGTTGAGGCTGCTGCGACGGCCTTGTCGGGGCTGCGCGTGGATGGCACTGTGCTGCAGCAAGTCGCTGCAATACCCGGCATACTTCCGCGGCTGGCACTGGCAATCAGCTGCACCAGCACAACACGCGGCGCTGCCTGGGCGCTGGGTTGGATTGCCACGGCTGGCCCTGAAGTGCGGCACCAGGCTGTGTCCACACCTGGCATGCTGCCTGCCCTCGCGGCGGCGGCGTGCCGGGACCCCACAGGCATGGCGGTGTGGGCGTTGCACAAACTGACAGCGTTTGATGAGGCAAACGTGATCCTGAAGGTCAGGGCAGCCAGCGGCATCCCATCTGCGCTGGCTGCGGCACTGCGCAGCGGCGTCGCGTACGCAGCCATGGTGCTTTCTAAGTTGGTTCAGCGCCCCGGCGAGCTGCGGAGCGACGCCTGGAAGGATGCAGGCGTAATACCGGCCCTGGTGGCAGCGCTTGGTCATCCAAACGACGACACCGAGTACTTGGCGGTTCGTGCGCTCGTCTCTGTTGCATGGCGCGGCGCGTCATATCGGGAGCAGATTGGGGCAGCGCCTGGCATCCTGCCTGCGTTGGCTACCCTCCTGCCCAACCCAAGGGTGGCAGAAGCATGCGCGTCGACCATCAGCTACCTAGCCAAAGACGGGGATCGTATCTCACAAGCTCTTGCCACAACTCCTGGCATGCTTGCGGGACTTGTGGCGGCAGCGGGCAGGGAGGAGAGCGCCGGGTGGGCTGTGAGGGCGATTGCAGCAATAGCAGCCAGCAAGGCCGCCGCAGGGCACATAGCACGCACACCTGGCGCGCTGGCCATGCTGGCGGCGTTGATCCCTGACAGGATCGGAAACAGGTCTCGCAAAGCCGTTACGGCTGTCAAGCGGCTGGCGGGCTGTGATGATGTCACTGTGGTCCGCATGGTGATGGGAACCGAAGGCATGATGCAAGCCCTGGTGTCGGTGCTGGGCAGGCCTTCCATATCGGCCTCTGCTGCGAAGACGTTGATGATGATGGCTGAGGCTGGGGAGGACTGTGCTGATCAGGTCATGGCTGCCCATGCTGCGCTGCGTTCGACGCCAGCACGCACTTGATGAGCGCTTTCGGCTTGTTCAAGCGGGCGCTGTGAGCTGGTGCACGAGGACAGCTTGGATAGGCTGGCCTGCTAGAAGCAGAATTGCCTGCGATCCCAGTGTCTGCATTGGTGCTGTTGGGCTTTGCAGCTGGATCACTTGCAGCAGTAGTTGCCGGCAGCGTGCGTGCGATCATATGCAGAGCGTTGTACGTACACGCATGCTGCCGCTTTTGTTCTATGGACTTGTTTTGCTTGCTGCTAGCCAAGCAAAGGAGGGGCTGATGCACGCATGATTTGAACATTATGATTACTATCGTGCCTTGCACAGACATTGGGGTGAGTGGGGTGAGCCTGCTGTTTAGTACTGACACCAATGATAACCATAGTATATATGAATACAGGTTTTCATCCCAGACCCCTTGTTTCATCCCAAGAAACCTGAGCACTGAGGGCAAACCTGACCAAACCCATTGGCGACTGGTGATGGCAAGGGGTGGCCCCTGGCTAAGGCCCCTTCGGCTCCCGGCAGCTGCCCCTGTTATTGATGGCAGCTTCTGAAATCGCTGTATACAGACCTGTAATAATGCATATTCCTATAAGCATGTATGGCAAGAACCACCCACCCTCCCTCCACCCACAAGCTCCACCCACTCGCTTCGCACCCCGCCGCTCAAGAGCGATTGCTGCAAACGGCGCCCAAAAAGGTGGGGCGAGAGGAGACTACAGCCACCCCCAGCCAACCCCAGCTGCTCCCAGCCCAAACCCCTGCATAGCCCCCACACATCTACTTCGACCTCCGGCGTCCCACCCCTTGCGCTGCAGAGCCTTGTGTCAACCGCATGTTTGACCCCATGAGCCATTCAAATCGCTCGTCATACCCCTCAACACAACATGCGTGCGGCATCACAGACTTCCAATTCACGATGCATATACCGGTACACGAGCTGTGAAAGCATGTTCTAATGCAGGTAGTGCACTGCTTTGGGCTGCAGTCGAGGGTTGGGCTGGGGCACTGTCTATGTATATCTGGGTGGGCCGTGAATGAATCATCTAGACCAGGCATGATAATTGCCAATTCAACGACGTGGCAGCGGCAGCGCACTCTTGGGCAGCGCCCCACCTGCTGACAGTAATAGGCTTTAACAGGAGACATGCAAGCTTGGCGCACAGCACGACATGATGCCGATTGCAAGCACGGGGCGCCGATGCGGACGTCGTGGATGCCGCAGCTGCAGCGCTTGTAAACAGCGCGCTGGCTCGCTTGAGTTTGCGTTTCGGCGCACACCACCCTCAGGCGCGCGCGTGTGTGCATGCGCTGCCTGCTGCGCACGCCCTGCTGGCCCCTGGATGATGCTCACAAGCCTCATGCTTACGCGTCAGTCAATCTTGTGCGCTCTGCTGGTATCGTGCATGTGCTTATGCTGGCAGGGTTGCGCTGCTACCTTTGTTGCGCAGATTGCCATTCTGTCATTGTCACAATGAATGTCAAGGCTGTATTGGGAGATGACAGCAATCACACCAGGCAACACAACCACCAGCAAGAATGCAGTCGTACACAAAAACAAATAACATATGGGGGTGGCATCCTGTTGCCGCCCAGGAGGCCCAGGAGGGAGCCCTGAACAGCACACACTCGCGCAGTCAGGGGGGATGGCAGTAAGGGGGACTGTCATGTGGTGGGGCCGCCCCAGCGTGCGGCACGCTGCCCCAGGCATGATGCTGGTCCAAGGCCATGTGGTCGGTCAAACGACGCGCCGGCTGGTGGCGCGCCCCATCGCCATCCGGCCGCAGGTGCGCATGGTGCATGCTCGCCACCATGGATGCAGGTCGGCGCGGCGCATTGATGGCACTCCAGCAGACACTTGCGCTCCGTCACAGCCACACTGCACGGGCTTCACTCCGTATGTCTCGAAGGGCCTAATCTACCTACCGTTAAACGAAACACACCACGCTCCAGGAAACAACCCTCGTTTTCACTGGCGTGCGCGCGACATCCACCAAAGCTGGCACAACTAACCGCCGCTGACTCATCACAGCTCGTCCTGCTCGGGCCAGCGGTACTTCTCATCTTCCTGCCATCGGTCAGGGTCCACGTCACCCTCCGCTGACTCTTTGACTGCCGCCGCCGCCTCTTCAGCTTCCAAGATCCCGTCGCTGCTGACCACAGTGCTCGCGCCGCCGACACTGCCGTCAAACGCCGCTGCCGCCGCCGCCGCGACCGCGGCGCCCGCGACGCTGCCCGCGCTCGCTGCGTCCGGCGGCGGCGCGCGGCGGAGAACTGAGCTGTCGGGCGCGGCTGCGCCGGCACCGGCGGTACGGGGGGTCGCGGCTGAGAGGATGGTCTTGCTGCTGCTGCCGGCGCCCATGCGGCTGTGGCTGATGTGGCGCATGAGCTCGGCCTCACTCAAGAAGCCGGAGCGGTTGCTAGGCGGGCAGGAGCCGGGTAGGTATATTTGGGAAGGCGGGGAGCGGGCAGGACGCGGGTTAGGAACAAATGTGGAGTTGTTGATCCCGCAAAAGTGGGAGGAGGCTCGGCCAGGGGTGCGTTGTCACAAGGGCGGCCAGGCCTTCAGCAGGGCGGCGGGCGGCCGGGGGCCGCTCGAAAGCCACATGTGTCCCCCCCTGCTTTGCTCGCCCTGGGCGCCACCCTGCAACATCCTTGAGACAAGCGGCCATCACAATTTGACTCACGCGTCGAATATGTCAAATAGGAAGTTGACATTTGCTGCTGTGATGGCACGGTTGCCCAGGGTGCTGGTGACGACATCGCGGAAGCGCCGGCGGTCGATCGGGCCGTCAACCTGGCGGTTTGAGGGATGGGTACGCGTGTTGAGGCTGCGGTGAGGGTGCTATAAATGTGTGTAACAGAGAGAGTGCGTGTGCGCGTGCACGTGCGTGCGTGCGTGTGTGCTTTGCGTGCGTGCGTGTGTGCTTTGCGTGCGTGCGTGTGTGTGTGTGTGTGTGTCAAAGAGAGAATTGAATGCAGGCTCAAAATTGCCAGTGCCTAAAATTGGTCGTGCAGGAGATATGTGTTAGAGGAGGAAGGGAGCGTGGAGAGGGATAACGAGAAGGGAGTAGGGAAGTGCACGGGCCGCATCGAGGAGGCGGATATCACAGTAAGGCGCGCACCTTGCGGAGGGCGTCGATGATGTCATCCAGGTCGTCAATGTGCTGCACCAGCAGGACCCTTTTGGGTGGGGGTAGGGGGGTGGAGGCAGCAGCCGTGCGGCGCCGGTTATGTGGGCCGCATCGTCACAGGCCACAGGGCAAAGGCAGCGAACGGGGCAATGCAGGCCCGCGCCTCCGGCTGGTGTGCCGCATTGTGGAGGGGAGGGGGGTGCGAGAGGGCTGCCAGCAACGGCCAATTAGTAACATTGATTGGTGTTGTCAGCACGCCATGTGACGGTGCGTGACAACACCGGTCGTATACCCACCTGAGCATCTTCTGCTCGAACAGCTCGTGCTGAGTCATCTTGCGCCAGTGCCTGAAGTAGATCCAGCGTCCCAGGGGGTACGACAGTGTCGCGATCACAATGCTGGCCGCCACCACCTGTTGGGGGGGGGGCACACAAGTGTGTGTGTGTGTGTGTGTGTGTGTAAGGGGACATGCAGGAATGCAGGTGGCACACGGGAGATGGGGCAGAACAGCATTCAGGCCAGTGGCACCGGCATGCCGGAACACACTTGTACATGAGCTGAGAACCTCCACCAACACACACACACACACACACTCTCTCTCTCTCTCACACACATACACACACACACACTCACAGCCACACACAAACACACATGCACACACCATGTAGAAGTGCTTCATGCTCTCCTCCGGCAGCCCGCTGTGCAGGTTCATCCCGAAGAACGCCGGCAGTATGGTGGTGGCCATGACTGATATGTTGATCATGGACAGCCACAGGTTGACCAGGATGATGTGGTTGCGACTGCTGTCCAGCTGCATGTGCCACACCTCCCTGTTTGGGGGGGGGGGAGGTCGGATTGGGAGGAACGAGGAACCCTGTGCAGCGCAGAACGATCTCACCCGGGCGGTGTGGCGTGATGCTGACGCAAGTTCTTCAAGCAAGCTCGTGGTACAAATTCTCGGCGCAAGCTGGTGGCGTGGGCGCGATACTGTTCAATAGATGCAGACGTCAACAGACACAAGATCGGGGGAGATCAGATCCTGTCAGGCCAGATAACCTGGTGTTGTCGAGGTTCTCCTCGGCCTCCAGCAGGCTGCCCTCCAGTGACCTAATCTCCCTCTCATAAGACTCCAGCATGTCGCTCACCTGTGAAAATTGGGTTCTTTTAGTTGGAGAAACCAACTCAGGCAACATGACGTGCAGGTCAGGCATTGGCAGCTGCATGGCTGGCAGCCTCGCCGTGCGCGTTCCCAGTGTGCAGACAAGCGCACAGTCCCTGACGCCACATCCAGTCAGGGCCGCCGTTGGCCCGTCGTTGCCGCAACACCGCATGCCTGCAGGCGGCGGCCGACCCGCCCTCCTCGAGATTGCACCAACCCTCACAAAAGCGGATGACGGCCTGCAAGAACAGGAACAGGTGTGTCGTCTGACCCAAACCGCCGTGCCAGTATTGCTCACCGTTCGGAGGTACGCAGAGCTCATCTGGCTATGCGGCGCCCCGTGGCCATGCCCGCCGCCGCCGTGCCTGTCGTGCCCGCCGTGCCCGCCGTGGCGCCCGTGCCCGCTGCCGCCGCTGGCCGAGTGCTTCTTGGTGTGCGCGGTGACGGCGCCGGTGCCGGGCGGGTGGTTGGCCTCGTAAACCTCGTTCAGGAATGACGCCGTGGGGGCCGGCTTGAGGACGCCTGTGATTTCAGGGTTTTGCAACAGGCAGAGGGAATGGGTGCTGCTCATTGGTGTTGTGTGCCCTGAGGAGCGGCAGCGAGGCCGATTGAAGTGGGCTACAGGGTCCCTGGTTGAGAGGCTGCTGGGTTTTTGTTAAGGGTCAGCCAGGATGGGAGATGGGAATAGGCGGCACGCCCGCATGGCTTGACAGCGCCAGGCGGCTGGTGGCGGCCCTGCTGACGGTCGAGCCGTGAGAGTCAACGCACAGTGGTGCTCGTTTGACCACACCTTTTGAAACCCCTTAAAGTCCCTCAAGATTGAGGGTAGGATCGCGCCTCGACAAATGCGCGCCCACCTGTCTCTGGGCAGGCGCTGTACTGGACCTGCGGCGCGGCCGCCGGCTGCTGCGCCCAGATGGCCTGCTGCAGCTGGCGCTGCCATGTGAGGCACAGCTCCTGCAGGTGCTCCTCGTCCTCACTCATCTGAATGGAGGTGGGGGACCGTGGCGTTGTTTTAGTTGGACGTGATGCAGAGTGGGGTGAGGGTGCACTTGGGGGCGGCGGGGAGGGGAGGGACGGGTCAGACAGGGCGCCGTCGTGCCCTCGATTACACGTGGTACCCAAAAAAGCGAGGCGCGCTCCTCCAGCATGTAGTCGCCCCTCCCCCTGGGGCCCCTTTCATGGTCAGCACGCTTCAACCCACCTCCACCCCGACGTGCAAACCAGAACGTACACACGCGTGCTCACGCGTGCGTGTAAGCACACGCACACCTCTAACACGCACGCATGCTAGTGCACTGCATGCAGGGAACCACTCACAACTCACCGCGACGAGGGCCTCGCAGGTCTCCCTGACGTCGTTCTTGATGGAGGTGAGGAACTTCTGAATAGGGATCAGCTGGTGGGCCTTGTCCTGGGAAATTGGTCGAATTGCATGGATGGTTGAATTGCGAAGGTCGCTGCTGTTAGTACACACAAAGAAACAGCGAATTTCTGCATCGACCTTGACCGATTGTGTAACGGTGGGTGCGAGTGCGCGCGCTACTTTACCGGGGTCACGATGTTATTTCAAACATACAACTCCCCACGTTTCAGACGGCGGCGGCCCGCGCTTGGAGTCTGGAGCAGCAGTGACCACCACAAATCTCGCCGGATGGTGGCTCCGCCCCCCACCGTGGCGTTGAAGGGCCTGCGGGGCTGCTTGATCTCGTCCCCTATGGACTCCATCATCCAATTGAGATGCTGGGTCTTGGTGTAGAAATACTCTGGCAATTGGGGTGCGGAGAGGTTGCGGTTGGGGAGTGATTGAGGTGCAACTGGGGTGCGGTTGGGCTGCGGTTGATTGGTCGAGCCAATAGTTTCGCTAAGGGGCCCGGCGCATAAGGACGGCTTGACATACACGGTGTTTGTGGTGTGCGCTGAACTGACTGGCATGATGTATGATCTGAGGCTGGGGTGGGGTAAGGCGAGGCCGTGGGTGCGGACGTATGATGTACAGTCAAGGGTCGCGTCATGGCACCAAAGGCGGTACAAGATCGCATCGCGCCGGCTCACCCACTGTGGCGTCGAGCAGCACCTCCAGGACCCGCAGCTCAAACGGGAGCGCCCCGGGGGCATCCGATGGCCCCGGAAAGTCCACGTCGCCGCCATTTGTGGGGGCTTCGGCCCGGCCCATGACCTGCAAGCCATGTTCGTGAACACACGGTCGTCACATGTCCCCGCGAAAGCGAATTCACGGCGCCGCGTCGGAGCTGGGGGGCTGGCCGCGCAAGCACGCCGCCTATCCTGCATGGTGTCGAGCCAATCCACCCTCCGCCCCCGCGTCGGCCGCTTGGCAGCCTTTCCGCCTGCCAGGTCACCTTGATGATCTCTGCCGCCAGCTGCTTGGCGTCCCTGTCCCGCCGGCCTATGATTAGCACAGCCTTGTCAGCGCTGATGATGGCCTGGGCCACCTCCGTCTTGAACAGGATCTTGTCCTCCCTGCCAGGGTTGAGGGTTTGCAGGAATACATGAAGGTTTGAAGTAATACATACCGCGCATGGTATGAGTTGACGCATGGTATGAGTTCATCATGGTTTGCAACAGAACAGTGGGGGTAGTGTGACGTACACGGTGCACGCAGCAAACTGGGCTGCGTCGGGGGCGCAGGGGCTGCCAGAGCTCACAGGAGCGGCCGAGGGGCACCAGGGTCACTGGGAAGCGCACTTGCTTGGGATGCAGCCCACAGGATGCGTGAGCCCACAACAGCTACCGCTACGCGGCACGACTGCGAAATCCCTCGGCACGCCTGCCGGCTCCATATGAGATATGCACACGCGCGCTCACCCACCCACGCACGCGCGTGCGTACGTGCCCGTGCCCGTGCCCGTGCCCGCACCTGACCGCGATGGTGGCGCGCTGCGGCGCCGCGAGGCGCGATATCGGCGCGAAGAGCACCACATCACGCGGGTGCAGCTCCAGCTGCGACGCGGTGCGGGGCCGCCGCGACTCCCGCGCCACCCCGTTGGGGAAGCACTCGATCACCTAGTGAGCGCGTGCCAGGTTATGTTGGTGTGAGTGTTTGTGTGTGCGTGCATGGGTGCGTGTGCACGCATGTGCTGGTGAGTCAGTGGGAGTGATGTGCTGGGTCAGCTGCTGGGCTGCACGGCTACGATCAGGCGCTACGCCGGTTTGACGCACAAGCGCCGTCGCGGGGCGCCGCACAAGGGTGCCTGCAAGCCTTGCGCCCCGCGCGCCGCTGCAAGCGCCCGAGACGTGCGTGGCGCAGGTCATGCCGGGTACAGTCGGCTGCGTGCGCAACGCTAGCCGTGCCGCTGTGCAAGCCGGCAGCTCCAGGATGTGGGGCGGCGTCGCCCACCTGGAACGTCGGCTCTTGCCGCCGGAACCGCATGCGCGCCGCCCACGCCGCCTGGCCGTGCTCCAAGCCCTCTGCCAGCAGCCCAGCGTCAGCCGCGCCCGCGCCGTTGACGGCGGCTGCGAGGGCCCCGCTGCTGCCGCCCCCGCCAAGGCCCCGCAAGGCAGCTGTGATCACGCTGCCGATGCCCTCTGACGCACCGCCACTGCTGCCGCTGCTGCTGCTGCCGCCTTTGCTGATATATGAGCCGCTCAGGAACCCGCGGCGCCCCAGGTCGCCCCAGGGCGCCGATGCGGCATCAGACGCGGGCGTGCAGCGCTGCCGGCGACGCTGCGTTGGCTGTGCCGACGGCACAGCCGAGACGCCTGCGATGTAATACATGCCGGATTATATGTCGCGATATCCGTTTGATATGCTGCGAGCAGGTCGAATTGGTGTCGGCGAGCGCACCTTGTGCCAGACTGCATGTTCCCGCGAGGGCTCCGCTCAAACCATGATGATGGCGCTGTTGCAGCAAGAGGGAAAGCCTCCAGATCTGTCTCCCTTGGGCCATATTGTAGCCGGGTTAGCATGCAATCTCGCTAGATCCCTAGGCAAGCTGCCTATGCCACTTGAAACCGGCGCAAAACATAGATGTCGGTGTTTTGAGTGTGTTGTCACAGCCCGTGCAGCGCGCTCCTCGGCGCCCGCGGCGGCACACATCGTGTACTTGTACGGGTGAGTGGGTGACGGCAACGCTATGGAATGGCAAGGCACGTGATACCTGTTGGGCGAAGCAGTAAATATCAAGAGTTCCATTGGACTTGCGATAGGGGCTTGGGCTCCGGGAGCAGGGGTGAGGCAAGTCGAGCAAGGGAGACCCTTTTTATACATGTTGACAAGGTCAACATGCCCATTCCTGCTAGGCTGGTATGGTTGCCATGGTCGGACACGAGCCAGCCACCGCCAGTCCTCTGCAAACACCAGGTAAGGGCGTAAGGGTGTGTTGCCTTTTCAGGAAGGCAGTGTTCATGGACACTGCGGCCGCACGCACATAGCAGAGTACGGTACGCTCAGCTCGAGCAGGAGATTGCCGCACAGGCGCGACAGCAAGGCGCCAGGGCAAGCCACCAGCAGCAGGGTGAAGTATGTATCCTTGTCTGCTCTTTCTGCTGCAGACAACAAACATACAGTGCAAGGCCCACTTGGAGAGGGCAGGCGACACTTGAACACCAGAGCCTCAGCCGGTGTTGATTTTATCAGCTCATGCGCGCAGCTTGAGGACTTTGACGGCGCCACTTACAGCTGGAAGTCACATATACAGTACTCGCCTCCATCGCCAAAACGCAAGCCCTACTCATCGCAAGCGCTCAGTCGCACGTCACGGCAGATCAGATTCTTTCGTGCCATTCAATTCGTTTCATGTATCGAACGTGGAGCTCTGTACAAGCCCTCAATCACTCGGAGCGTCTCGCGTTCCGATTCGCATCGCCGCATCCGTCGCATCGGCCGCGCTCCCGCCTGGCGCGAGTCGCGGCAGCTGGCGGCGGCGGTAGAAAGTACACGGTCGAGCTCCTGCTGCCCAATGGCAAGGTCGCGTCCTTTGAGGCCAGCGCAGGTATGTGCGAAGCGGGTCCAATGCCCTGCCTGCCGCCGCTCGCCCCTCGGCACCAGGGCTTGCAACACTCCGCGCCCACCACGGCGCCTGCCCAACCATCACACCCCCCACATCCGCGGCCGCAGCCTTTGACGCCCTGCCTCCTCCTGCTGACTTCCTATCACCTACCCCTGCATGCCGATCTCAACCCCAATCGTGCCTTGTGCCGATGCAGACGGCCCAACCCTATATGAGGCCGCCTGCTACGCTGGTATATCGCTCCCGGCCAGCTGCCGCCAGGGCTCGTGCTCCGCGTGCTGCGCAAAAGTCGTGTCAGGTGAGGGCGTGCAACCAGAGCACCCCTGGGGCGCCTCGCCCCAGCGCGACGCCAGGCTCAGGGTCGGTTTGCGCACAGCTGTCTCACTGGGAGGGGGGGGGGGGCACTGGTCAATATGGTGGGAGACAGCAAGCCCCCCCTGAGGAATCGTAAACGTCGTGCGAGCAACCGGCATGCTGCATGCCCGAAATTCAGCATCGTCATGCCATGCCACCTGTCCAAGGACCTGAGGCTACTCAGGGCCTGCTGCTGCTGGTACGCACCACAAACCAATCCGTTCGCACTGCCCACCAGTTCGCCTACACTAGCCTCCCTGCTGCTGCACCCCTCGTGTGTAACTTCCTCCCAGGCCGCGTGAGCTGCAAGGGGCCCACCTGCGTCCCCAAGTCGCTGGCCCGGCAGGGTTACATGACTCTGTGCACCTGCCGGCCCGCGTCTAACGTCACCATTGCGACGCACCAGGCAAGCCCTGGGCCCGAAGCAAGGCTGACGGCGCGCGGCGCCTCTTGCTCGAGAACGCCGGGATTTCTGCACGCGAGAGCCCCGGCCGTCAATTTAGGCAAGCACACTGCAGCAAAGCAGGGACGATCAGCAAACCAAATTGCAAACGTGCACCCTGGCCCTCGCCCCGCGCCTGTCGCAGGGCCGCGTCGTGCGGGAAGCCAACCAGAAGGAGGCACCCAAGGTCAAGTGGTGATGACATCATAATTATGGGGTCGTGTGTTGTCCACAATGCACAGTTGGAGCATGCATGCGGACGGCTGCCTCCAACTTTTGATTTGCAGCAGGCCAACAATCAATATGCCAACTGATCTGACGATAACACGCAGTCAACAGATTCGAAACGTGCCTTTGAGTTGACCCCAATTGAAGCATTTGCTGGGCCTGGCACGATGTGTATGAACTGGTCCAAAACCCGTCCTTCTGAGATGTTGGTGTGCGGCCACTGAACAATGGCTGATCATCAGCCTGCACTCCATACCCGTTGCGTACCATGTCCGCCTGCATGGCCGCCCATCCAACGGAAAATAGTCAAACAAGGCTCCAATCAAGTGAAGGAGGTGCCCCAGATTGCGCTCCCTGTCACTACACATGCCTCCTCCTCCCACCTGTTCGCAATACTTTTACCGGTAGTTCTAGGCCAGACTCTCAATTTGTCCCTGCACGATCCAGTGTAATCAGACCGTCACATAACCTTACACGTGTGGTCACTGGCCACACAACGCCACGCTGCCAGACACGTACGGTAACAGGGCGGCAAGGCGACAGCACAATTTGGAAGCGCAGCGCTACTGAGGTAGGCCCTCGCCCACGGCTGCGAACGCAAGCAGGAAGTGAATAAAACGGACACCAGACCATACGTGCGAAGAAGCATAGGGGATGTAACTGCTGCTTGTGACCAGACAAACACACATACGCTCTGCATGCCATCTTACGCTCGAGAAAAGCCGTCAGTCTGGTCAGTGTCGCCAGAGCTTGAGCACCCTGTCCTTGCCGCCCGACGCCACGCCGCCGGCTGTCGGGCTCCAGTCGACCGTAAACACCTCGTCCGCGTGGCCAGGCAGGTCCACCAGCAGCTTCTTTGTGCGCACGTCCCACACCTGGGGAGGTTTAGTGGGGGTTGCGTCAGTCCTACAGTAAGATGGCAGGTGTCCAGGAGCGGGCCAGCGGCCGCGGGCAAGGAGGCGTGCTGCTGCCAGGAGGGGAGGCAATACTGAGTGGTAGGTCGTTTGGCGGGGCTGAAGCGGGTGGGCGCGGGTGGATAGGTGCGCAGTGGTGAGCTGTTTGAGCCGCACGCGCGCGGCGCGGCTGCCCCACCTTGAGGGTGCTGTCTTTGCTGCCGCTGACAAAGAGCCGGCTGTCGCTCGACCACGCGACCTGGAGGTGAAGCAAGGGTCAGGGTTTGCAGTCAGCAAAGGTGGGCAGGATGCACAACGACAAGCAAGCGGCTCATGGGACAGGAAGCGTTGGTGGCTGTCTGCTGCCAAATATTCCACACAGAAGAAAGCAAGCATGCGCGTGTGCGCAAGAGATGGACGGCCCCCCACCTGATAGACCGGCCCCACGTGGCCACGGAACGTGGCTAGGAAGGTCCCCTTTGCGCCGTCCCACAGCTTGATGCTCTTGTCGAAGCTGGCGCTGATCACCCAGCGGCCATCTGGGGAGAATGTCACCTGTTTCAGGAGGGGGGGGGGGAGGTTATAGAGGTCGAAAGCAGGAGTGCGCTTACAGATCAATTTTGGGAAACGGGCTACAAGGGTTGAAGCGCGAAGCACCCCGCCGCAGCATGGCGGCGCCCTCCACACAACGCATTCACCCTCACAAGCAGCTCACACTATAATCATCCGAACGCAGGCCCACCAACCCCATCAGGCCCCCACCTGGTTGATCAGCTGCACGTGCCCCGTCAGCCGCGCAAGGTGCGCCTTGCCCGCCGACGGCTGCCAGAGAAACATCGTGAAGTCGTCGCTGCCGCTGACGAGGCGCTCGGGGCGGCCACCCGTCGCCTCATCGTACCGCTTCTGCGCCGCCTGCGGGCGCGCCAGGCGGTGTTGAGAAGGGGGAGGGGGGTACGTGAGCAAAGCTTGAGAGGCGGTGCCGTTTGATGGGAGGGTGCCCAGAGGTGGCTGAGGATGCCGCGGAAGTGAGGGGGTGGTGTGAATCCTTGCAAATCCGACCGCTGCAGTCCCCGAGCGGGCCTCTGGTGGCCGGGTGGCACTCCCCTGCCTGCAACCCCTCTCCACGCCCGCCCCTCAACCCCCTTCTCCTGCCGTGGTGCACATGGCCGCTGCTCGAACCTCCTGATCTCTGCACCTCAAGCCCTCAGGTGACCCAGAGGCCTGCGATCTGAACAAAGTCCTAGACCGCCCAGCCGCGGCACCCACCGCCTTGGCCTCCTCGGGGTCATCAGGCGCTGCCCCCTTGTGGTCAAAGGGCCCAGTCCTGAGGGCGTACTCGCTGCTGAGGGCCAGGGTGTTGACCCAGTGGCCGTGCCCCTGCGGTGTGTGGGTGTGTGGGTGTGCGGGTGTGGGTATGCGGGTGTGGGTGTGTGGGTGTGGGTGTGTGGGTTTGCAGGTGTATGGAAAAGTGGGTGTGTGTGTGGAGCAGGAGCAGAGGGCTGTTGAAAGGATGGGTGAGGGAGAGGGCAGGGCGACAGGTCGGTGAAGCAGCTGGGTTAGTGGTGTGCAATACAGGTGTCTGGGTGGGGGGAGAAGATAGTGGTTGGTCCTCGATACAGTCACGAGTGGGCAGGTTGAGCCAGGTCCAAATTACAAGATGGCCAGCGCCTGAGTGTCACGCCCACCGTGCGTGGCCGGAGGGGGGCTTTGGAACTGGGCGCCGCCACGCCGGCACGGGACCGACTGCATGGCCGCGCGATTCCCCAGGCCTCACCCGCGCCCGCACCCATGCGCTTGATGCGGTGCGGTGCAGCGATTGCAGGCAGTCCCCCGCGAGCGCACCTTGAGGCAGCGGACCAGCTTCCCGTCAGCTGCATCCCAGCAGTTGATGGTGGTGTCGCGGCTCGCGGAGTAGATGAGCCCCTCGCCGCCCCACTTGACGGCTGTGATAACCTGCTCAGGGCGCGGGGCCCGCCGGAGCACGGATGCACGCATGCTGATGTGTGAAAAGACGTGGATTGTGCGCTTGCTCATCAACAGCACTGATGCGTGACCGCCTCTTGTATTGGCCCTCCTTCCTGGGCCCGCGAACACCCCTCTCCCAGCCGCTGCCCCATCAGATGGCTCATCCAGCGCCCCTGCTCCGGTCCCAGGCTCACCACCAGCTCAATGGCGCGCTCGCCACCCACCCCACGGCCTTGACACGCGCAGTCTCATGCGCCCACGCTCACCCAACCCACACGCCAACACCCAGCTCCTCGCCAATCCCCCCAAAAGCGTCACCGCGCCCCGCACCATGGTGTGGCTGCTCATCGTGAAGAGGCACCGCCGCGTCGCGGCGTCCCACACCCGCACGGTCATGTCCTTGCTGCCGCTCACAAACCGCCGGCTGGGCAGCGCCTTGTGCGCCGGCTCCCATGCCTGCCAAAGAGGGCGGCGGGGGTGGCGGCGGCGGCGATCAAAACTATGACAGCTCCTTTCTCAAGACCGCGCAGTTGGCTTGTGCGCCTGGCGCAGCCAGCTAAGCTTGGCTGCCTGCAAACCAGCAAGCAAGGCACCACTGCCCCAACCCCCGCCGGATAGCAGCCCCCACCAAGGATGTGATCCACTTCTTGTGGCCGCTGCAGCTGCCCAGCAGCTTCCCGTCCTTGGGGTCCCACAGCAGGATCGACCCGTCCATGTCGCCGCTGGCAATCATCTGGGCGTCGGGCGACCACGCCACCACGAGCACCCAGTTTCTGTGACCCTGGTGTGCGTGTGCAATTGGAGGGTCTTGAGTGAATGCCGTGCGCCTCCTTGGCTGTTGAGGGGATGCAAATGCGGAGAGCCCACCTCCTGCCGCCGTTCTCCCCCGCCAAATACATCCAAGCAGTCTCTGAAAACCAAGGCCCAACATTTTCCTTGACTGCATATGCACAGTACGTGCTCATCGACCGCCCCACAGACATGAACACCGTGGACCAGCCCAATGAGCCCCACCTTGCACTCGCACTGCGGCAGCTGCGTGTTGAGGTCCCACAGCCGCACCGTCGTGTCCCCGCTGCCGCTGGCCAGCCGCCGCCCATCCGGGCTGAAGTGCACCGCCAGCACCGCCTCGGAGTGGCCCGGCATGCTGGCGGTGCACCGCGCAACGGGGCGCACCCGGAAGACCTGCAGGGCGCAGCAAACGCGGGCGGTGGGCGGCGCGCCGGCTGCTGCCACGTGCTGCGTGTCGCGGCGCACGAAGCGGCGCGATCCGCATGCGAGGCGACGCGACACGGCTGCCCTTGTGCTGGGTTCACGACAGGCACGCCGCTGCCCTGACCACAAAGCCAATCAGAGGCAGGGGAACATCTCCTGTCCCCCAGGAGCCCCTTCTTGGGTCCAAGAGTCGCTCACCGCCTGGGGGAGGTATGTGATGCGCAGCGCCCGCTCCACCGACGCGCCAGCCTTCAAGAGGTGGGCGCCCAGCTCCCCGCTCAGCTCCTGCACGTGTGGCCGGCGGGATGGCGGCAACGGGTGGGGCGGCCGGTGCTTCGGGCCTCGGCGGCCGCCGCGCCGCGGCTGCGTAGGCCTTGCGCAGCCGCCCCCGCAGCTGCCGTCACGTCACTGGGCGCGGCGCTGCTTTCCAGGGACTGTGGCCGTGCTTAGCACGTTCCCAGAGCCCCTTGATTGGCGCCAGGTGCAGGCTCATCGTGTTTCATCCAACCATAGCCCCACCTGATCGTCCAGATAAAAAGAGTATGGCATCTTCTCATCATTCTGCAGCAGGCCGTTCAGCAACGTCTCCAGCTGCGCCGTCGTGACGCCCTGCGGCACGTCCAGCTGGGGCCCTGCCAGAGGCGACGTTCACATGCGGACGTCGCATGCAAAACAAAAGCGGGGCGCAAAGCTGCGCCGGAGGCGTGCGGCGGGGCGGCGCGGCGGCCAGGCGGCGGCGCAGCGGCGCAGCGGGCGGCAGTGGGGCGGCGAGGATGTAGCACGCGCGCGGTTCACCTGTGGTTTCCCCATCAGATGTATGAAATTGTATAATGACGTTTGCTGCCTCCGGGTCCAAGCGGGGCTGCTTTGCGGGGGGTTCCTCGTTCGCCATGATTGCTGCGACGCTTTCAAGCATCTATTAAAATGTAGCTTTTTGCATACCAGCTACAGGGTCTGACTGCAAGCGAGGTCGGGGGATGGTGCGCATGGCTTCGACACCCGGTGACACCGGCCGCCGCCGTGCTGTCATATGGTCGGCTTGGGCGCGCCCTCAATACAAAGTCCCACGGTTTTGAAACAACATCTGCCACAGATCAATGCTTTCGTGGCCAACAAAACCATCATCAAGACTGTGTACTGTAGCCCAGGCGCGGGCCGCGCATTTGCAAGAGACCGTTACTTCGCCGCTGCAGTGCTGTTGTGTCACATATTATAACCATTTTGCATCCATAATCATTTTACAGATAGAAGAATGCCCGTGGCAGCTGTCCGAACTTAGAGTACCAGGCGCATCATTCGACGCGGTCAAATGCACAGACCGGACTTGGCCAAAACGGTCCCGCTGCAACAGAAGCGCACGCATGCAGCGAACAACAAAGACGCTCCACCAACACGGAGGACTTGTTTCTTTCAGTCTCGAACGCCGGTTCGCAATTCACTTGGGCTGCGCTTGTAGTTTGCCGGTACCGTAAAGCGCCATAACTTGCCACCTTGGACTGTCGTGGTGGTTGCGAGCTGCTGCATCGCCACCATGGCCCCCGCGTGCGCCTTCGGAAAATAAGCATTCGAGCTAGCTGATGACTGTGCCTCAGCGTAGTTGCTGTTCAGTGACTATCCGGCCCATGGCTGAAGCCGCACTGCGAGGAACGTAGGCCCAAGAAGAATACGACCTTGCTCACGGCGCAATATAGTTGCGGATGCTTCCAAGGCCTTTCATGATTATACATGAGGGTTTCTCACCAGTCGATGTTGGCAAGTGACCTGCAGCGCTCGGTGGCGAACAAGGGTATCCAGCGCGCGCCTCCGCACATATTACATAACGGCAACATATTTGATTGATTGGGAGACTGCCCGTGTCCCAAGAGGAATCGTGCCCAAGGCTGTGACGAGCGTCGAGAGAGGGGCCAACAGGCCAGCTTCTGCGCTGAGCATCCTACACAGACATTTCAGTAATGCGTGCGGCTGCGGCCGTGGCCGCTGCAGCACTTCTGCTGCTGCTGGCCGCGGCGCCGCACCGGTGCACGTCGATGCCAGTCACAGTTGTTACAGCGCCGGTGGCGCCGCCCGCCGTGCTCCCTGTCAGCGCCGTGACTGCTGCGCCGCCTTGTGAATCCTGCAGCTTATCTTCCGCGGCAGCATGTGCCACGCAGGCGCTGTGCGGGGAACCCACCAGGGTTTGGCCGCGGCTTGCCATGGTGGTTGGCCTCTGGGACGACGAAGGCGACCGCACAAACTGCTCAGCCCCACCGCCCGCGCCGCCGCGGACGGCGGCAGCCCCTCCGCCCGCGCCGCCGCGGACGGCGGATGCGGCTGCGTTGATACGGGCCCACAACATCTGGAAGAACGAGCTTGTGCTCGGCGCCGTCCTGCCCCCAGCCTGGCGCGAAGCGCTGCCGCACGCCGCCCAGACGTGGCTCCGCAACTGCCTGCTGGCGGCCGCGATATGCGTACTGCCCGGTGCCGCCTGGATCGCCGCCCAAGCGCTCCGCGGCGCGCCCGGCGCCGGGCCCGGCGGGCTCTCGCTGCTGTCGCGGCCGAGCATCCACGCGCAGCTGCTCGCCAGCTTCCGCGCGATCCCCGGCGTCACGCTGCTGCCCACCGCCGTCGAGGCAGCGGCGGAGGCGGGGTGGACGCGGGCGTACGCCCGCGTGTCAGACGCGTCGTCACCGGCCGCTTACGTCATCTCGTTAGTCATCTACATGCTCGCCGTCGAGTACGGGGTGTACCTCGTCCACAGGACCATGCACAGCGTGCCTTGGCTGTACAAAAACGTCCACTGCGTGCACCACGCATTCAATAAGGAGCACACCATGTCGCCGTTTGCGGGCCTGGCGGTCCACTCTGCAGGTGAGCAGGGCGCCCTGTCGCACCCTGCGACAGGGGTTGTTAGGTGGATGCAAGCAGGAAGGGGACACTTTGCAGGGAAGGGGTAGGCTGACGCGTATTATGCAGGGGGTTACTTCAGCTTGGATGAGGTGGCTTTGGCTGGCCGGAGCGTAACGGACCCCTGTGCCCCGTCCCCCGCGTGTGCGCAGACGGCATCGCGCAGGCGTTGCCCTACGCGCTCATGCTGTGTGTCATCCCGATGCACTACATTACGTACGAGGTGCTCCTGGGTTTGTCATCCCTCTGGTGAGTGACGATTGTGCAGGTGTGGACAAGCAAACCACATTGATTGATATGTGACCGCTGACACGTGTTGCTGCAGGGGCATGAGCAGTGGCCGCAAAGCCTAGGGAAGTGAAGTGGATTGGCAGTCGCAGCGATAGTAAACTGCTTTGTGGCCGGCTGCGTGCCATGTGGCTTGAAATGCCGGCAATTGTGGCAGGGCCAAGATATGGCACCTGGCACCGTTACTGGCAAGGTGGGAACTCCTTCACGCATGCTGGGCCCCACCCCTTTCGGGCTGCCCAAAATTGCCAGTTGCATCTCTCTCTCGCGCGCTCTGGTGCACCAGGGCCGCCAACACGCACGACAACGTTCATGGCGGCGTGCCATATGTAATGGGGGCGGGGTACCACACGATCCACCACACAACTTACCGCCACAACTATGGTGCGCTGGGGTTGAGAGGGGCGGTGCAAGTGCCGTGTCACAACGTCATACTGCTAGGCGTGGCTGGGCGGAAGCCAGCGGGGGCGGCGCCTGGCGGGCAACTGTGCGGCGCTGGCGCGCCTGGCACCTGAGCGGACGCGGCAGGGCGCGCGGTGCCGTCAAAGGGTGCAGGGCCCACAGGTTGGTCGAGCTTCCCAGTCACTCCTCACATCCGCCCCCCCCCCTGTCGCTGCTGACCTTACCCAAACCATCCACCCGCTGAACAATCAATCATAATCATCAATCATAAATCGGCAGGCCAGTACCTGATTCTTATGGACTGGCTCCACGGCACCCTGGTGACCCCAGAAAGCTTTGCGGCCCACAAGGCAGCAGCCGGCCCCAGGAGGGCTGGCTGAGACGCGCCCACTCGCGGCGCCCTCGGCCGAGCCCCTCCCTCGGCCGCTCAGCTGCAGCCGCGGCACGCTGGAAGGAAGCTCTCCGCTTGGGCGGACCCCCAGGGAGCGGCAGCAGACGCCGGGTGCGGCAGCGACATGACGGGGGTCCCCGCAGATGGTTGTTGTGCGCTGGCATGCAGCGTGGCGCCAGTCCCGGCTTGTTCAGCGCGCAAGAGCCAGCCAGGGTCCTGGTGGGCCCGCAGACGGCCGGCGCGATGTGCAGCGCCAGGCCGGAGGCCGCGTTCTGGGATACGTCGTGCGTGTGTGTATGTGTGTGTTGCGGTGTCTGTATATGTGTTTAGGTCTTTCTGAGCGGTGAGGGGTGCATGGCCGAGCGGCAGAATGACAAAACAATTTGTTCTACGGTCTTTCTTTTCATCACATCAGAAAACGTCGCCCAATATCTGCAGCTTCCGCCGCGGCAGCCGGCGCCCATGGCATAGCCGCGCGGACAAGCCGTCCTGGTTTACAGGCCTGCAAGAATCTTTGGGCTGGCAGGTCCATGCCCGCGCCCCGGCTCTGCCGGCGCAAGCGGCAGGGTTACATTCATAGCAGGCCACTCTTCGTGGTGGCTTTGCAGCTGTTGAAGTTGCGATTGTGATTAGCCTGCCTGTCAAGCGGCCGCCAACCATTTTGAGCGGCTGCATCGCAGGCAGTTTGATCTCCCACGCGTTCATGCATTCATACACGCAGCACACATGTGCGCATATTGTTGCAGGTGCTCCAGGTTTTGCACCAAATCGCCATGCGATTTGGCGGGCGCATGGAACAGTCCACATTCGCATGAACACACTTTCTGCATGGGCTCAGGGCACGCGTGGTCAATTGTTGAGTCAGATTGATTCTCCACCGTGGAATGACAAGATTTGGTTTGCAGGTGTTGTTTGCGTTGATCCTGGCAAGAATCAGGCACAGTTGGGATGGGTGTTTGAAGCTGTTCACATCATGAGCTGGGCCTCATCTCTGCTTTGCTGCCACACCCGCTTGTCCGCGCACGCGTGCGGGCCCCACGCACCACCCAGCCCCCTGCGGCGTGATGCATGTCCAGGGGCCGTACACTGGTGGCTTTTTGGCTGCCGCGACACCCACTGCAGGATTGCTCTGGTGCTCCTGCAGGTCAGTGCACTGCGTTCAATCACGTGTGCGTCAACTTGCGTGGCCGCTCATCACGGCTACACAGCAGCCATGCATTCATGATGCGCAGTAGCCAACAGCAACACTTTCTTTAGAGTCCATTGCGCACACCATGCACACACTGGTGCACCGCAAGACCCCAGGCCATGTATCCTACAACCACTCTAATCCTTCACCACATGTTTGACCCGGATCATCCACACCAGCAGCAGCGTCACGAGCAGTCAGCTGACTCCATAATCTGTCCTGCCTGATCAAGGTTTGTAATCAAACTGTAACAAGCGGTGCATTTTCTAACCTCAGAACGTTGGCATAGAATTATTCACGTTTGGTCAGACTGGTTTACTAGGTGGCGGTGCAGCACACGCGCGTGCTGTCAATTCTGCTCGTTCTGTAAGCCAGTAGGTGCGTGTGCAATACGCGTTACAGTATCCTCAATCTGTATCCTGCAGCATATGCAGGACGCGCAAAAAAATGATGGGGTGGACGGCAACAAAAACGCCGGTCAGCAGGCCACAGTTTGGAATGAAGTCGCAAAGCCATGAGTGCAATGCTCCTAGTGTCCCGGGACTTCTCCCATTCTCTGCTCACCCTCGCTCGGCACACAGTATGCATGACTAAAAGAAAACCGTAAAAGAAATCCGCTGCCCTCCAAAGAAGTCACCTGGCAAACGCTGAGAAAGGCATCAACACATCCAGCAAATTCACTCGCATGCCAGCTCAAAGGGAGCTCTGAGTACCGTCGCTCAAACCATGGCGGCCACCTCAGAAGATCCGGCGCCCCGCATGCCCTTGAGTAGTGTAGCTCTCGCGCTCTATCCTGGCGGCGGCGCTGCACCGCAACTGCACCTGCTACTGCGCCTGCCACTGCGCCTGCCACCGCCGCCTGCCACTGCACCCGCCACTGCACCTGCCACCAACACCACCGCAGCAGCAGCCACAGCACCTGCCACTGCGCCTGCCACTGCTGCCTGCCACTGCAACCGCCACTGCACCTGCTACTAAAACCGCCGCAGCAGCGGCCGCAGCACCTGCCACTGCGCCTGCCACTGCCGCCTACCACTGCAACCGCCCGGGCACCTGCTA
>NW_014013397.1:7202-10836 GCF_000611645.1 Monoraphidium neglectum | reverse complement strand
CCACTGCAACCGCCCGGGCACCTGCTACTAAAACCGCCGCTGCCCCCGCCGCAGCACCGGCCGCTGCACCCGCTACTGCGCCTGCTACTGTACTGCCCTGCGAGACTGGCGGCGGTACAGCTCGACCACGGTGTCAGGCCCCGACGCGTCCTCCAAGCGCTTGTCCGGCCGCAGCCGCACGAACCGGGGGAAGCGCAGCCCGACGCCCTTCCACGCGTGCAGGCGCCCCGCGGCGGCCCTGGCGGGTCGGCGGAGGGTGAGGGAGGCAGCAGGCGCGGCGGCGGGGGGTCGAGGGCAGGTGCGTGCGGATCAACATTTAGCAAGAAGGGTGCTGCGGCTGTTAACTGGTCAACCTCCAACGACCTGGACGCAGACAGTCGGCAGTTTTCAAACGTGAGGCTGCAAAGAAAGATCAGCACTTTGCATGCGCGTGAAAACACTCAATAAAACTACCACGTCGGACGCTCACCTGTGCACAGGGCTGATGGACAGGTCTGCGCCTCGGATCTCCCAAACCTCGGTCGGCTCAAACCATACCCCACACTGCTCGCCTGCATAATGAAGCCGAGGCAATTGCGGCGGGGCAGGGGTCGAACGGCAGTTCCCCCCCAGGAGCACAGGACGGCTTCCAAGCAGGCCGGCAGGGGCCCTGGCAGCCGGCCACGTCAAGCAGAGGCGAGGAAGGTCCAGGCGGGGGGTGAAGAAGCCCTGGTGCAGCAAAGGCTTCAAGGGTCGATCAAGCCTTCCAGTGGGCTTGACCATCACCGCGGAATTGCGGCGCACTGTCACTACACCGCCGCCTCCCCTCCAGCTGTCGTGTCGTCACTACGTATGCAGTACCATGACCGGGTATGAAATCACCCACCTGTGTTGAAATACGGCTTTGGCCCGGGGATGGCAGTGGCCATAAGCCGTTCCGTGGCCGCGGCGTCTGCAAGCGGGTCACAAGGCGAAAGGCGGAAAGGGGGGTTATTGGCAATCACAACTCGCAGGAGCACGCACGGGCAGGTGGCGGGCCACTGAGCGCTCGCGCTGCTGGGGCTACGCGTCCTGCGGCCGGGCCGCTGGACACGACCCCGACCCAACAACGCGGACTAATACGTCTGATACCCACAGAATGCGTCGCTGAATCCCGACATGACGCGGCAGAGCGACTGGAACTCTTGAGCCTCTGGGTCCCAGACAGCCAGCAGGAAGGGGGACAGCCACTTGACCTGGCGGGGCGGTCAAACATGGGAAGATTTGGTCAAAGCGACGGCGAGAGGGCGGGCGGTGGGCGGGAGTGAGGGCGCTGTGGTGAGGACCCCTGTCCGATCTGATCGTGCACAATGCTTGGGAGGTGAGGGTGTCAGCTGACCTGGCGGTTGCGGGTTGGGGAGGGAACACCCCTGAAAACCAGAGTGTGAGAGGAAGGGTTGAGTCCCCCCCAGCCCCCTTGCCAGGCAGGAAGCCGTGGGTCTGCCAAACACGTCAACCGCCACCAGCAGCAGGGTTGGGGGTCCTTACACGCACTGGCTTCGCTCTCCTCCACTGCTGCCTGCCCCTGGCCGCACAGCGCGTCGCCGCTCCCGCGCCCACCTTCCGCCCCTGGCCGCGCCACGCGCCGATGGGCACTGCGTCGAATGAATCTGCGAGGCCCTCCAAATAGTCCCTCTGTTGTCACGGAGTAGTGATGACGCGCGGAGCGACAAATCGATTGAGTTGACGAGTGGAGTGGCAAGTGGTTGGGCGTGAGGGGTGGCGGTAGGAGGGAGCACGCCGCTAGAGGGATACAAGACGCGCATGCAGGAAATGGGGGGCACAGAGCACCAATCCCTCCATGCACGCCCCTCACGGCCCCCCTGCCGCCTGCAAATCCCTTCGCCCCCGCCCGCACACCCAGCCATCCTATTACAATCCACACACACCGCCCCGAGCCGCGCCCCTTCCCCTCCCAAACTCCCCTGCCAATCTCCCCACTCGCCCACGGAGCAACCTGAACCCTGGCACTGTCCTCCCACTGAAAACCCTGAACCCTGCCAGCCTCCAAAGCCACGCCCCCCACCTTGAGCTTGACCCACGCGTCGCTGCGCTTGGCCGGCGCGTAGCCCGACCCCTCCCCATCCAACCGCTTTAGCATCAGCCCCTCCGCGCCGCGCGCCAGCGCCGCCTCGAAAAAGCCAAAGATTTCCGCGACCGCCTCGGGCTCTTCCTCCTCCTCGGCTTGCTCCTCCTGCTGCCGCTCCTGCTGCTGCTGCTGCTGCTGCTGCTGCTGCTGCTGCTGCTGCTGCTGCTGCTGCTGCTGCTGGTGGCTCGCACCTTCCGCGCCCTCATCGCCGGCGTCGCTGCTGCACCCCTGACCCTCCTCCTCGTCCTCCCCCAGCCCCTCTTCTTCCTCATCCTGCTGCCGCTCCTGCTCCTCCTCCTCTTGCTCCTGCTCCACCTCCTGCTCGGGCTGCCGCTGCTGTTGCTGCTGCTGCCCCTGCTCCCCCGCCGCGCCCTTTTGCCGCACCTCAATTGCCGCAGCCAGCTCCACCCGCCCCAAGGACACCCCTGGCAGCGCCGCTGCGAGCCGCGCGCGCCGCTCCCGCAGGGGCAGCCCCGTGATGACGTCACCGCCCACGCAGAGGCAGTCGAACGCAAAGACGCACACCTGCACGCCCGCCGTCGCGGCGGCAGCAGAAGGAGTGGCTGCGGGCGTGCTGCTGTTGGCGCCGGCAGGCGCGGTGCTGCCGCGGGGGCGGGAGGCAAGCTCTTGGAAGGAGAGGATGCGATAGGGCTGCTGCTGCTGCTGCTGCTGCTGCTGCTGCTGCTGCTGCTGCTGCTGCTGAGGCTCTGTGCACGTTTCGCCCGCTGCTGTAGCCTCCGCCAAATGCCGCCCCTCCGGCTTCCGGCTGACCGCCACGATTTCCGCGTCCACCACCAGCGGCAGCGCCCCGGGCGCGACCGCAGCCCGCAGCTGCGCGACGGCCTCTGGCTGCGCCGCAGTGGAGTCCTGGCAGTTGCGGCTGAACACGCGCGCCTGCGGTCGTGTGAGGTGGAGAGGCACCGATGTGTGGGCATGCTTCCGGCCTTATCATTGAGTGAGGACAATGAAGGGAAAGAGTGAAGTGGACCGCCGTGTGGGGGCAGGTGGAGCCAGTTTGTTTGGTGAGCCACGAGTGCAAAGATCAAACAAAAGCCGATGTCGGACGTGCACCGCACGGGCCGCCCTGGCTGCACGTGCAACCATGACTGCAGGCGGCGCCACGCATCGTCCGGAAAGCCCATACCCGCATCGACGGACGCGAGACGGCCCCACCCCCTGCAAGCGCTGCCCTCGTGCATGCCCTCTCATACAACCAACCCCCAGCCCCGCAGGCGCCCAAACCCGGATCACCAACCTCGGACGCCGAGATCAGGTGGATCTGCGCCCTCATTCCATCGTACTTCCATTCCGCCAGCACGTCCCGCGCCGGCCCCAGCTTCTTCAGGGCGTCACCCACCCCCGTGGCGGGGCTGGCGAGCATCGGCTGGGCCGGCACGCCGGGCGTGAGCGCGCAGCGGGCCGCGAGGCCGCCGGGGCCGTGGGCGGCGAGGGTGGCGGCGACGCGGCCGAGGTCGGGGCAGGTCTGGTAGGCGGCGGCTGTGAAAAGACAGTGCACGAGTGGGTGGG
>NW_014013397.1:0-6832 GCF_000611645.1 Monoraphidium neglectum | reverse complement strand
GGGGGTGGGTGGGAGATCAGGCGGGCACAAGTGCAGGAGGGTAGGAAGAGCAACGGGCGCTCGCGGCATGGCGGGCAGGCCCGGCATTGGGGGAGGCGCGAATGGGCAAGAGGGTAAGCAGGGGCCGAGCGAGGCGAGCGGAGGGGCGGGCTGGGCTGGTGAGCAGCGCACCCGCCGCCTTTGCCGCGTCATCCAGGTGCTTTTTTGTGACCCGGGAGGTCCAGCCGTCGCCCTCCTGGTGAATTAGGGCCGCCTTCGCCAGGGGGCCCTGTCCAGGGGTGGGTGGCGTTTTGCGGGGTTTTGCAGGGCGCGGCTCGATCAGGCAGGGGTGGCGTGTGCTGGAGGGACGGCCGACGCGACGGCGGGGAGAGCCAGAAGAGGGGTGGAGCGCAGACAGAGGGTGGCGTCAACCCACAAGCGCACCCCGGCCGCACAGAATGCCGATTGCCATGATCCTGCGGCCGCCGTCGCCGGAGCAGCGGGGTTCCTCGAACGGCAATGGAGCTCGAAAAGCGGGGGCAACGGCAACAAGAGCAAGGAAAGCATCAGGTAGGCCGGGCGTCTGGGGAGGCGGTGACCCTGGCTCTCACTATTACAGATCGCCACCCGGCGCCGATGCGCAGGTTGGATATCAGCGTCCTTACAACAAACTTGATCTCGACATCCCTTTAGAGTTTTTTTTGGGGGGGGGGATGTTGGTTGGTGGGACATCAACCCAGTATTGGGCAGGTGTGGGTGGGAAATGACCTGAGTCAAGACGAAGAGGCATGCGCAGGGTGAGAGGGGACTGTTCACTACGCGGGCAACAAGCGAACTGCTCATCTGAGAGGGTTGGATGCGGAAAGTTTGTCAACCAGACATTCCCTTCGTTCGGCCAGTAATGAGGAATGCTGTACTGATGCAGACGTGCGAGCCAAAGCCGCAACGGCCCCCAGCCAAACACCAGTGCCGCCACCTGCTGACAAAAGAATGCCTAAAATGGGCGAGCAGCCCCGGCCACCACGCACCTGCACGCCCGCAGCAGCTTGGCGACCGCCGCCTGACGCCGCCCTGCGCTGCCCTGGCCCCTGTCTGTTGCCATGCGGTGGAGGGCTGCAAAGACGCCGCGCAGCGTGAGCGGCGCATGGGCGCGCAGCGTGGCCTGGCTACGCTTCAGGGCCTGTGGTGGATGAAAGAAAGGGTCCCAATCATTGGAGTACAAGGAAAAGGTGGATGAGATGTGTTGCTTGATGAGATGGATGCACCAAGGAGTGTTGTCCTGTGCCCCGCGGGTGACAGCCGATGTCGTGGCGAGAGCTGGTTCACCAGCGACAGTCAACGGCGCCACCGTCACAGCTTACAGGGACCCAAGCTGCCTTGCGGCGCCATAGGGACGTCCCTGCCCTCATCACAAACAAGACAGCGGCTTCCGCGGCCAATCCAGGCGCCAGGCAAATTGAAGATGCAAACCCCATCAGGCAGCAACCCGGCAATCAAGCAGCCGCCCACCCACCAGCGCCACGTCCCCGAGATCCCCGTGCTGCCCGTACAGCTTCCTCATGGCGGTTCGTTTCGCGCCGGTGACGTCACCCAGCGCTGCGGACACCGTCGCACCGCCGACGCTCAGATCTAAGCCTGCGTGATCTGGGGCGATCTTGCCTGGAAAAGGCATTTGTCGCAGGAGTCCCGCCCAAGCAAGGAGGGTGGGTGAGGAAGAGGAGGGCGAGCGGTTGAGTCAAGACGCTGGCCGCGGAATATATTGGGGTGTTGGAATGGGGCGCGCGCGGAGGGCCGCCGGACGAGGTGCGGGCCCGCAGGTCAGGCAGCGATCGCGGTGACGTCATGGTGACCTCACCGCAGGTCAGGAACGCGGCGGCCTGGAGGTCGTCAGGCGCCAGCGCCAAGATGGTGCGGAAGACTGCGGGTTCGGGGGCGTGGCGAACGGCAGTTGGTCGTCAGCTGGCTCGCGGCAAAGGCTTGAAGTGAGCAGGTGGGTGGGTTCAGAAGCACAGGTTGTTAACGGAGCGTATCAAACGCTGATCAAGGATTGCAAGGAAGCCAGCTGCGAGGGATGGGTGTCGGCCAGGCGCGGCGTCAAGGCGCAACGGCCGCTACCTCGCCCTCGGGCGCCTGCTCGCCCCAAACGCACGGCCGTCCTCTCAACCCCCACTCCCCCGCGCGCGCGTGGGCGCGCACAATTTGTGAAGGCCGTGTCGATCTGGAGCCGGGAGCGCGTCCCATCCACCGCCGCGAACGCCAGCGCCAGCGCCAGGTATGGCGCCGCCCCGCCCTCTCCCGCCGCATCCGCCGCCGCCTCGGCCGCAGGGCCTGCACCCCCCGCTGCAGGCCGCCGAAGCCCCGCACCGCCCGCGCCGGCCCCGCCACTGGCGCTAGAGGCAGCGCAGGCCGGCGCAGGGGCTGGCGCCCACCAGCAGTGTTTTCGGGGGTCGAAGCGGCGGATGTCCATCAGAGGAGCATCCCGCTGGTCTTGGTTGATGGGGATCTTGGCATCCAGGCCGCTTTTTGGATCAGCAGCCCCCGCCCCTCCGGCTGCCAGTGGTGCCGCAGCGGGGTCGTTTGCGGCCGCCGCGTCCGCAGCCGCGCCGGCACGCGGCGCGGCGGCCGCCCAAGGGGCCGGCAGCTGCTGCTGCTGCCCGGCTTTGCGGCGCTTTGTGGCGGGCAGCGCGTTGCCCTGCGCCCCTTCACGTGCCTCGGCGCCGCAACTCCCGCCTGCTTGAACGAACGCACTCGCCTCCGCCTCCTCCTGCTGCTGCTGCTGCTGCTGCGCCTGTGGGGGCGGCAGGGCCGGCTCTTCGTCTGCTGCTGTACCGCTGCCTCTTTGCCGCTCCTCCTGCCGCTTTTTCTGCTGCGCAAACAGCTCGTGCAAGATCAGGCGCTTCCTCACTGGCTGCCGCCCCGCCTCCTCCTGCTGCAGCTCCTCCTCCTGTTGCTGCGCCTCCTGCTGCTGCTCCTTCTGCTGTTGCTCGTCCTCCTGCTGCTGCTCCTGTTGGTGCTCCGGCTGCTGCTCCTGCTGCTTTCCTTGCTGCTGGTCTTGCTGCCGCACTGCCTGCACCTCCTCCGCAACCACACGGTCGCTGTCATGACCATCCTTGTCGCGGGCGTCACCCAGTGTGAGCTTTACAATGCAGGACCCCTCCTTCAACAGCTGTCTCCGCGCCGGCGGGGCCGCCGCTTGCACCCCCTGCTGTTTGCTGCCCTGGAGTTGACTCCGTTGCAGCTGCTGCTGCTGCTGCTGCCGCTGCTGCGTCTGCTGCTGCTGCTGCTGCTGCTGCTGCTGCCGAGAAGCAACGCCACACCCTGACGGCAATGCTCCCGAGGCGGCAGGCCCGCCCGGCGAGCTGCCTGGCGCTGCCTTGGAGAAAAATGAGGCTATGCTGCGCTGCTTAAAGCCAGGCGCCGCCTGCGCCGCGCCTTTGCCTTTGCCGCCCGTCAACTTGCCGCCGCCCCCGCCGCCGAAACCGCCGCTGCCGCTGCTTTTGGCACTGCTTGGGCTCTTGGCTGCCCCTGCGCCACCAGCGCCACGCGCACGCTTGGCGCCAGAGCCGCCCCCGCCGGCGGCCCCTGCGCCCGGCGGCCGCTTGGCGCCAGAAAGCCTTGGTGCCGCCGCCGAGCCCGCGGCCGCCGGCCGCTGCCGCGCTGCCTGCTGCCGCGCCGTCGCCAGTGCCGCCTCCAGCCGCGGCCCTGCAGCTGCTTTCCCTTTAAACTCGCAAACCGCACCACCCCCGTCGGCGCCCGCACCACCGCCGCCGCCGTGCTGCTGCTGCTGCTGCTGCTGCTGCTGCTGCTGCTGCTGCTGCTGCAGCTGCTGCGCCTCGAAGAAGCTCGCGACCGCCAGCTCAGCGCTGCCGCCGGCCGCGTCCAGCAGGCGCGCCGCCTCGTACAGCGACAGCCCGGACTCGCCGCCACCGAGCACTGACCACACCTCTTCGACCGCGGCTGCGGCGGCTGCGTCGTGGGCGGTGCACGCGCCTGTCGCGGCCAAGGATGGGCCTGCGGCGGCCTCGGAGGGGCTAATGCTTTGGGGGGCGGCGGCGCCCTCAGCTGGGAGCTTTCGCTGCCCTTCCTGGTGCTTACCCTTGTCCTCCTCCTGCTCCTCCTCCACCTCCTCCTCCTCCTCCTCCTCCTCCACCTCCTGCTGCTGCCGCTGCTCGTGCTGCTGCTGCTGCTGCTGCTGCTGCTCCTGCTCCTGCTGCTGCTCCTGCTGCTGGTGCTCCTGCTGCTCCTCCTGCAGTACACCAAACAGGGGGTCTTGCTCGACGCTGCCCAGACAATCAGCGCCTGCGCCTGCGCCTGCCTCTGCGCCTGCGCCACCACCCGCCCCCGCCGCCGCACCATCCGCAGCGCCCCCCTTGCCGGCGCCGCCGGCGCCGCCGGCTGCCGTCTGCGCGCCGCCCGCCGCGCCGCCGCTGGCGCCGCGCGTCAGCATGCCGCTTAGAAACGCGGCCTTGCGGGCGTTGCCGTCAATCAGTCCCCTGAAGTGCTTGAGGACCGCCACTCGCGCGCGCTCCGCCTCCGCCGTCGCGCCGTTGGTCGCGCTCGCGGCGCCGGCGCCGGGGCCGACGGTCGGTATGATGTCCCGGGGGCGCAGCCATTTGACGAAGCGACGCAGCTCCTGAGGGCAGCGGGGGAAGCAGTGTTGACACAGGTGGGGAGTAGTGTAGAGCGAGACATGATTCGTGGGCCAAAAAGTGGTGCACAATCTGCGCAACCTCGGATGCAATCAGACAGGGGGCCCTTGTATGCACTCAGCGGACAATCGCCGCACAGTTGGTCCAATTATGCGCGCGTTGCAATGTGCTGTGCCCGCATCCACGGGCGGCCGAGCCTAGGCGCCTCGGCCAGCATGCTATCGTGCAGCGGAAAGCGCGCAAAAAACAGGATGCCGCACCTCAAAGCTTGAGTGCTCGCTGCCGGGCAAGGCGGCGGTGGGGGAGGCGGAGAGTCAGGACAGGCAAGAACGCACGATTTGCAGGAGCAGCGGCCGTCCCCGCCCATGTCACGACAGACAGCCCCTCCTTGGTGCCAGGCGTCGATTGCCAGGCGTCGCTTAAGGGTCGTCACCTTCAACCCCAAACCCTCAGCCTTTGCCGAATCGCTCTGTGCAGTGCCCCCAATCTCAATTAGACCCTGGTTGCTGCCGTTCCCAGGTCTCAGCCCAAAAGCTGACTCAGGAGGCTGCCTGCCCGGGAAGCTTTTGCACCCATAATGTTCCAGACGGACAGACTTTGGCCCTGAGAAGATTCCGCAAAAGGAACTTCCCAACCTGGAAGCTTCCCACTGCTTGGGCAGCCCACCTGTAGGGGACGAGCACCACGCTGCAGGGGCCCTTGGTGCGCACAGGGAATGGTGCCTTCTTCATCTCATACAGCCAGCCAGTCGGGACAAAGCCCACCACCTTGATGGAGCACAGGGGAAGGCAGGCGAGCAGGGCGGGGCCGGCGGGTGGTCATCACGTTTTCGCTTGATGCCGCAGGCGAGTGACCCTCTCCTTGCTCTTGTGACGCTTGGCTGTAATCGGCACCCGCATGGGTTCCCTGCAAGGGGCTTGCAGCGAACACCACGGTGCCAACATGTAAGGGGCAGGCAAGCAGACGACCCATGTGGTGCCAAACACACCCAAGCGCCAGCCAGCGCTTTGCCGTGCGAGGCGGGGAAAGGCGGACCGCGGCCACAAAGGGCGGCTAGCCCATCCTGCACATGCGAGTCGCACCTCCTCTGCGCCCGCCCTGGCCCGCGCCGCCTCCATGCTGACAAAGTTGGGGCGGAAGAAGGGCCAGGTCTCCCCCAGCATACCTGGGTGCAGCATATATGGATAAAGATCGGGCGTCGCAAGGGCGGGGCGCCCGATGGGCGACTGATTGGGCAAGGCTGAGCGCTGCAGGTGCACCTTCACTTGCGACGGAAGAGTGACGGCCCATGAGGCCTCAGGGACACGCAACGTGGCCTTTTGGCGCACCAGCAACCATACCCCACCCCCTGCCCATCCCAGGTCTCCCTCTCCCCAAGCAGACTGAGCCGCCGCCGCCCACCCCAGTCAACGACGCAGATTGGGGTCTCGTTTGGGTCCGTCGTGAAGTGGCGCGCCAGCAACTCTTCGGCTTCCCGCTGCCCCGGGGCCAACCCCTCAGCCCCGTAATCGTCGCCCGAACAGCCCCCCTCCTCCGCCACGGCAGCCGCGGGCGTGCGCGCGGCGAAGCGCCGCGTGCGCGCATCGCGCAGGCAGAGCGCGAGAGTGTCCCACTTGCGCTCGCTGACGCATATTTTGAGGCGCGTCCGTGCAGCCGCTTCAAGCAGGATGCGCTCCTTGCCGATGACGTAGGTGCTTATAAGGTAGATCCGGCGAAACGGAGGCCGTAGGCGCTGCTCCTGCTGCTGCTGCTGTTGCAGCTGCTGCTGATGCTGTTGCAGCTGCTGCTCTTGCTGCTGCTGCTCTTGCTCTTGCTGCTGCTGCTCTTGCTGCTGATGGTCTGAATGCTGCTGCTCTGACTGCTCTTGCTGCTGCAGCTGCTGCCGCAGATGCTGCTGCTGCTCTTCCTCGTGCTGCTGCTGCTCGTCCTGCTCTTGCGGCTGCTGCTCTTGCCGCTGCTGCTCTTGCGGCTGCTGCTCTTGCTGCTGCTGCTGCTCTTGCTGCTGCTGCTGCTGCTGCTGCTGCTGCTGCTGCTCTTGCTGCCGCGCCTCATCCTCGCCAACCATGCGCTCCAGCTCAGACCCAACGTGGCCTATAGCCTCCGCCTGGAGCATGAACGTGTGCGTCGGTTTCTGCGCGCGTGCATGGGTGTGCGCGTGAGCACGCGTGCGCGTGTGCGTGTGTGTGTGTGTGTGTGTGTGTGTG
>NW_014013398.1:18515-35204 GCF_000611645.1 Monoraphidium neglectum | reverse complement strand
CCCCCACCCCTACCCCTGAACATCCCCCAAAACAAACCGTAATCATCGATCAATCACTCAGGTGGGACGCGACGACGCGTGCCATGGAGGCCACCCTGCGCAGCGACGAGGCGCTCCCCATATTTGAGTCGGCCGCGGAGCGCTTCAAGGAGGTCACCTGCACGGGCCTGCTCAACTGGTGGGCTTTGGGGGGCCGCTGGGTTCAGGGTTTATGGTTTGGGCCGCGGCCGGCTGCGTTTTCCTGCCCCGGTCGTCTGCTCGGGGCGGCACACACAGGCGCATGAACACTGCACCTATGTATGCAGCCAACTGTGTGCATGCGTACACACACACACACACACACACACACACACACACACACACACACACAAACACACAATGCACATACACTGCACACACACCAGGGGCAATGTGTCTGTCTGTGTGGCCCACAAGCTCCTTGATGATCTGGCGGACAGTGGCGCTGATCTGGGCGACGATCTGGCCAAGAGGGCCGAGGAGGCGTTCACCAAAGCCGAGGTAAGCCTGCGCAAGCTAGATGCACCCCGCGGACACCTCCACGCCCACCGCTCGGGCGCGTGTGCGCACACCAAGCTGCTCTCCCTATCGCCGCGCCTGTGTAGCCCGCCAGCCCCCTCCTTCAAGGCGAGGTTGTCGTGCACCAACGACGTCAAATAGACATGCGATTGCAATGTTGATGCGACCACACGCACATGCGCACACGCACACGTAGCACACACACACACACACACACACACACACACACACACACACACACACACACACACACACACACATTTCCACACAACACACGCTCCTCCTCACAACACAATACACCCGCACACTCAACACATACTCAACACGCACACACGCGTGCTCTCTCTCACACACGCACACACACTCTCATACACGTGTGCCCCCCAGGCGCGCTACAAGGAGGCCCTCGGGTTCCACCCCGACTACTTTGACGGCCTCTGCGCCCTCGGCCAGCTCGAATTCGAACGCGCCAAGCTGCGCGCCAAGCTCATCGTCAAGCCCACCCCCCCTCCGCCCGCCGCCGGCACCGGCGCCGGCGCCGACGCGGACGCGGAGCGCGCGGCGGTCGAGGCCGCGGCCGCGGCGCAGGCGGAGGCGCTCAGGGCGGCGCTTGCCAAGGTGAAAAAGGAGGATGTGGAAGCCGCGCGGGCGCACATGGACACGGCTTCGGGGTGGTACAAGAAGGCAGTCGCGGCGGCCGAGGCCGCCGACGCGCGGCGCCTGCAGGAGCAGGAGCGGCGCGCGGCGCGGCGCGCGGGCAAGGAGCAGCAGCAGGCCGCGGCCCCGGCCACGCCGGAGCCGCAGGCGACGTTTGCGGCGCAGACGCGGATCATGGAGGGGAACGCGCTCTTCGAGTGGAGCCAGCTGCTGGCCGCCGCGGGCGCGGCCGAGTGGCGCGGCGTGCTGGATTCGGCGGTCGCACTGTTCAAGGCCGCCGCCTGCAGCGACGCGGACGTGCGGGGCGCGCTCAAAAACCACACGCACGCGGCGGAGCTCGACCTCGGGCCTGAGCCCGCCGAGCAGGAGCAGAGCGCGGCGGCGGGCGGCGAGAAGCAGGGGGAGAAGGGCGAGGGCAAGGGCAAGGAGGAAGAGAAGCCGGCGGCAGCAGCCAAGGGGCTGCCATCCCTCGATAAGAAAAAGAAGAACAAGAAGTGAGGGGCGCAGAAAAAACGCGGCCGTACTCTCGGGGATGGTCGCGCAACAGCTCGCCGCTCGCCAGTCGCTGGCGTGGCGCGCGGGGCCACGGTGCGGCGGGAGTGGAGCGGGGCGGGGCCGCGTGTTGCGCGGCAGCTGGGCCTGATGTGCCGGCGGCGCGCGTGCGCTGCGAGGCCCCACCATGCGGCGCAGATCACCGGTTTGCGCTGTCGAAGTAGCCAGCATGATTGGACGGCCCGCCACCTCACTCCCAGCCCCGTTTCCCTGCGCGCGCGACGTGTCACACCTCGCGCCCCCCGACGGCCGGCGACCAATTTTGCACCCAAGTATCCAGACACATGGTGCAGGAGTGCGCAGGGGTCGAGCATCACGCATGCATGCGCCCGGGTGCGTTTTTTTCTTTGCGGGCAGCCAGCCGCGCTGTTCCCGAAAGGCGGCTCCTGCCGTCCTTGTGACAGAGCATGCCTGCCCGAGGCAAATTGTTGGAGCATTGCTCGCTCTTTCCTGGCATGATCTGGACCTCACCCCCGCTCGCTTGCTGGGCTGGGCTCGCAGCAGGGGCCCGGCGCCCGGCGGGGGTGGCGTGGCGAGTTGGACATGAACGCCTTTGCTGGCAGAGCTCGCCTGCTGCGGTGGCTGGGTCTTGTGACCTGGGGCACGCACATTTCCCTCCTTGTGTAACAGCCCGGTCGGCTAGCCAGCTTGGATTCGCAACGCGGCTGACCATGTGGGTCATGTCGCATCGGGGGTTGAGGCATTTGATGCATCCCTGAGCTGCGCAGCACTAGCGCGCAACAACTGCCCGCATGCCTGTCGGCTGCTGCACTCCACAAGATCCGCTGTGCCTGCTCAAGGTCAGGTGCGATTGTGCACATGATATGAGGTCACACAAAGTCTTCCTGGGTCGGTTGAAGTGGAAGCGACCCGGGCACTAGAGACTCGTGAGGGCGATCAAGGGTGCAGCAGCTGGTTGGCAGCTGCGCATGTTGGGGCATGCTGGCCCACTTCAAAGTTTGCGCTCGGAGCAATCGTGAATCACATTTGCTAACTTCAAAGGCAAGGATATTCAGAGTGCTCGATCAGACAGATTCCCGAGTGGTGCTGTTACCGTACTCGTGCAGTGAGCCCTGAGCCGCTGCCAGCTCACCGCGTCGTCTTACAAGAGGTTATTGTGTTATAGTTTTCGATAATCACACTGTGTACACGGTCTCCCTCGCGGTCAAGATCAATGGCAACTCTCTCACACCAAGGCTCCGTGAGGGCCGAGGGCAGGGTGCTGAAGATGGTGAGTATGAATCTCTGCAGGTAGCTCTGTTTCCCCCGTTGCGTCACGTGAGGCTGCCACAGTGCCGCTGCATCTGCAGCTGAGCTGTGTTGTGCACCATGCGCGCTCGGATGCAGCGCCAGGCAGATCGGCCAGCTGACGCTGTGGTCATCACTTCCCTGCCCTTCTCACAGGCTGTGGCACAGACGCATGTCCAGAGCCGCCGTACAGCCTACGTGGCCGCCAGCGCTGCGGCAACCGTCGCACCCGCGCCCAACACCCAGCAGCCCGCCGTGACCCTTGTCGCAGACAACGTCGCCAGCGTGGCTGCCACATCCCTGATAGCGATCCGCCTCGAAGCACGGCGCGACTCGACCAACTCGAGGACGTGCGAGGCGCTGGCACGCGCGGCGGCCGACGCGGACTGGGGGCGCCGCCTGGACGCCGCCTGCAAGCCTCAGGCTGTGGCGCAGCTGCTGGACTTGCTGGCGGAAATTGAGGCGCTGCTGCTATGAGAAGCCCAAGAGCAGTGCAGCAACGGCCATGATTACGATGGCCCGCAGTGCCAGGCGGCTGGGTGCGCCACGGGTCGGGGTGTGATCGCTTGAAGCTCTGCAGCGAGCCCAGCCCGCCGTACAGGAGCCATTGCTCTGAGCCTGAATTGCCAGGCCAGTGGCCTGTGGCGCCGCTCTACCGGCGTTGCCAATCTGGGCCGCCAAGCCGCCTTGTGAGCTGCAGCTGTATTCCCCACACGAGCTTCAGGTGCCTGCCCTGAATGGCACGGCCAGGTCAGCTTTGCTCCCTCAAATCAGGCCTCGCCCTCTTCTGCTTGAGAGCATCCTTCACACATTGTTGCCTGCTGCTCGCCGCACAG
This sequence comes from Monoraphidium neglectum, assembly GCF_000611645.1. NCBI lineage: Eukaryota > Viridiplantae > Chlorophyta > Chlorophyceae > Sphaeropleales > Selenastraceae > Monoraphidium > Monoraphidium neglectum. Next base: position 31,374 of record NW_014013398.1, on the reverse strand, counting down.
GCCCCCCTTGGTGGTGGCGGGCCTGTTCAGTGGGTCTGCGAGAGCGCAGCCAAAACATACGGCTTCCCACATCCTCTCTTTCCAGCCTTGGATTCGTGCAGGCTGCCAGCGGAGCATGTGCCTGTGCACACGCCTGTCGCATCCACCCCTGCACCTTTAGACCGACACACCCGAGAGCAGCATCTTGCTCTGCAGCGGTGCCAAATGTGGCGCTGCCTCAGCAACACCCTGCACCGACCGAGGACTTGATGTGCGAGCGAGCATCCAGCGTCTGCGTCTTTTGAATGTGGCACACCACTTTGCCTGCCTGAGGGGCGCTCGCCCTCACCCACACTGCCTGGCCTGGGGTACAAGCAAATTGTGCGCTGCGTACTTGCTTAGGATGCAGGGGCTTTGTCGCATTCACTGACAAACTCTTTAGACCTGCCAATTGGCCGTTCAAGCGTCACCCCTGGGTTCATCAACCGACATGTGTGCTCCCATGCAACACCCCGCTCACTGCTAGACACATCTGTTACCACCTGAGACAACCTCATCTGAGCGACAGAATCATCTATAATAGAGAAGACAGCTAGCAACAGCAAGCGGCCCGCTCTCTGCTGCTGCTGCCGGGCAGCAGCAGCAGCTTCCAACTGTCTACTGTACAACAACAACAGGTTATGGAAGATAACGCACCCGACAACCTGCCGCAAAGCCGCACGGCATCTCTGCACAATGTCAATTCCTTGAGCTTCCAATTCAGCCGCCCGTCTCCTCATCGGCCTGCTCTGACTCATCCTCAGTCAGCAGCTGCTGCACGCCGCCCGCGTGCTCCAGCAGCGCGCGCCGCACCTCCAGCAGGCCTTGGATGCACTCTGCATACTCCAGCGCCTCGTCATCCTCGCCACGCTCGGCTGCGGGAGCCCCCCTTGCGAGCGGCTCCACGACCCGCTGCTCCAGCTGCTCGTGGCATCCCGCTAGCAGCTCGTCGCACGCCGAGACGCCGAGCCGCGCGGCGTGCATCGCGCGCGAGCCGCGCCGCCGCGCGGCCGCGCGCTCCGCCGCCGCACCAGCCGCGGTTGCAACGGCGGCGCGGCGGCGGAGCTCGCACTCGTACGCGAGGCGCCCCTGGGATGCCAGCAGCGCCCTGAGGGTGTCGGGCGGCAGCGCGTCGGCGGTGCCGGGCGGCAGCGCAGTCAGCACGTCCAGCTGCTGGCGCGCCGCGTCGCGCGCGGCGCCCTCGTCCAGCGCGCACTGAGAGGTCGACGCGGCCGCGCCGAGCACCTCGGCCCGGATTCCGTCGAGCAGGTCGGCCTCTGTGACGCGCAGCTGGGGCCTGTCACCGCTGCGGGCGTCGCCGGGCTGGTAGCGAGCCGCGACGTGGCGGCGCACACGAGGTGCTACGCTTGTCAATGCTGCGCAAGACCCCTTCGGGATCCTGAAGTCCAGCTTGGCTGCGATCATGCTTGCCTGCTACGAGCCGCGCCCTTTGTGTTGTGCAGCGGAGGAGTGTCGGAAATTATTGAGAAATGATCGCTACAGTACGGTACTCCCATATCAACGTATGTTATGTAGAGGCAATTATTATCCTCTGCGGTCACAGTTGGTGAAGCAGAAGAGAGCCACTGCCAATTTGCACCGACTCTCCTGAGAGCGGCGGGGACACCGATCCACTTGGCGTGGGGGCAGGCACAGGGCAGGACTGTTCTTTGCGGATTACACCCCAACACAAAAGAAGGTGAATTGCGCGATAGCGTGAGTGGTGTGCCTCCTCGTCACCTGCCTTCCTCGCGCCCACCCGCAGCAGAACCAGTCCGGCCGATCCCACCAAGACAGAACAGGTTCGAGGCTCCCATTCGGAAAGTTGACCTGTGCCGCCACTTACCCAGTGCAACAGTAGGCACATTATCGCCCTGTATGTCTGAACTTGTAATCAGCATCAACTTGTGGCAGCCCTGATGCCGAGGGACGCAGGCGTGAGCTGGCTGATTCGTGTCACCAATGCTTTACCTAACAAAACTTGACCGGACGCTTTGAAACTGGGGCATCAGTCATTTTGGTGATTGGGAAAAAGTCCTACGTAACCTGGGACCAATACATAGGTTGTGGCCGTGGATGCCCACACTCACAATGGAGCTGCAAGGGCACATCCGAAGGCCCGTGTTGAGCATCAGCACTGGCTGACAGGAATGCAAAGCAACTGCGAATATGATTGTCCAGTGTTTGCCTGGAATCCACAAAGCGCTGTGAGAGCGGCGGCAGCGAGGCGTTCGATCATAGCTTTGAAAAATGATGAGTCGGCGCACTGCCGGTCTGCTCTCGCCGCACTGCCCACCGAGCATTCCTCGTAGAAAAGATGATGGAGGCAACAAAAATCTTTTCTTAACACATCCGCTTGGGACGAACGCTATGTTTTGGGCCTGACCTGTCACAGGCAACTACGTGCGCCCGGAGGAATTCATTTTCGTGTTTGACGCAAGCATATCAGGCATCTTCCGATACGGAAGCGTTCATATCTAAACAAACAAGTTCTTTCAAAAAGCTCGCACGCTCCTTCGACACAGGCCCCTTCGACACAGGCCCTTCGACAGCACACCCGAACCAACACCGAGACGCAGCAGCAGCCATGGTGAAAGACACGCGCGCCGTGACGGACGTAGAGGGTGGCAACTTTTCGCCTGAGCCGTCCCCCCAGCCTGTCTGGTCCGCCGCCATCGGCAACCCGGCGCCGCTGGGTGAGTCGTGTTTTGGGTGCGAGGCCGCTGCAGTCCGCACCTGGCCCCTCCATGCCATTTAGGGAGCCGCAAGTTGATTCATATGGTGCATCTTATCCCATGCAGACCTGGCATGGCCTTGAGATTGCCACGTGCATGGCCCAACGCTGCTGCGTCCCCTTGCTGACTTGCCGCGCCGATGCGTGCGCACCCCCCAGGCCTGCTGGCTTTCGGCATGACCACGTTCTTCCTGATGACTGTCGACAGCCTCTGGTCCTCCAAGGTCTTTGTTGGCAGCGTCATGGGCTACGCCTTTGCCTATGGCGGCTTTGCCCAGATGGTGGCCGGCGTGCTAGAGGTGCGGCCCTGCAGCGACGCTCGGCCAGCCCCGTGGCAAATAATCGGGCCGGCAAGCAGCCAGTGCCGCACGCCCCACTGCGCGGAAGGTCGCTCAAATCTGCATGGGCCCACACGTGCGTGCATGCCTGCAGCATGCGGCGCATGCTCACCAGTTCATGCATGCCGCCGCCCTGCCCGCCCGGAAGGCAAGCCCCGGCCGCCTCTCCTGATGAGGCCACCCACTTCACAAAAACCATGCTCCTCCCCGCTTACGCAACTCCACACAACCCCCAACCCCAACCCAAGCAGCTGCTCAAGGGCAACACCTTTGCCGGCTCAGCCTTCTTCTCGTACGGCTCCTTCTGGATCTCCTGGGCCTTCTTCCAGACCATGACCCGCCTGCACCCCGACCTGGGCTTCACCCCCGACGCCGGCTTCAAGGTCGGCGAGTGCATCCTGCGGGCGGCCTGGGGGTTCCTCACGTTCGGCTTCTTCGTGCCGACGCTGCGCAAGAACGGCTGCCTCATGGTGGTGAGTCACCGGACGCGCGCGGGGCTGCGCGTGCGGCGTGCGCCAGCGCCACGGATGGGGACTCGCGACACTCTTTGTCCTGGACCATTAGTCGTGATCCCATGTATACATTGTATCCTCTTAGGATCTCACGTGATCTTGGCATGCAAACATCGCAGAATATTTGCCGAATGAAATTAACAACGGCGCTCCCTTCAACTGAACCGCTTCCATGTCAACTCCCTTTTCCTCCAGGTCTTTGGCAGCCTAGCCACCACTTTCTGGCTGCTGGCGGGTGGCGTCTACAGCCCAACCGTCAACCACGCCGCTGGCTATGTTGGCGCGTTCTGCGGCCTCAGCGCCATCTACGCCGCGTTTGCAGAGATCTACCACGAAAGCCTGGGTGTCACATTCCCCGGCCTCAAGCCCATTCGGTTCATCTGAGCCGACAGCAATTTGATGAAGCTTGAAGCTTCATGGCACGGGCATGGCCGCCATGCAATGTCCAGCGTGGGGCCTGCAGATGGTGTTGGTGCCTCTCAAACTCCTAGAGTAGCGGTGGCGTTTCTTTCTTGCGGCTCTCAAGGGCTTGCCCTGCGCCGCCGCGCGGGCTGCAAACTGCCCCTGCCATTTGGCGCCGGCCCGCAGCGACACGCGAGGGCCTCAAAGGGGATTTAACGCATTCTGTATTGCTGACAAGGGTGTTTGCGCCATCCTCACGTTTTGAGCGCGCCAGCCAGGTCAGCGTGCGTGCTCCATTTGGGTTCGGTCGGGTACCTTCGACAGCACACTTGACTGGGGCTTTGCCGGCACACCATCACACACCACAAACTGCCGCGTCAATGGTCACGACACGAGTTGCGCACACGCAACTCTTTGAGTGTCTCTTGCGCGTGCCCTTCAATGGCCAAAACGGGTGGACAGCAGTTTAGGAATCAATCCGCGCCTCTTGCATGCTGAACGAGCGGCTCCTGCTGCACCACGCGCCCACCTCAATGCTTTCCACACTTCTTTCCCCAGAACTTGTGCTCACCTGAACACTTTTGTGCAAACACAACCTTGGGTCTTTCGACTTCCTGACGCATACCCGATAAACATTTGTAACCCTACACCAAGAACCTGTCGTGCGCCCAATAGTGTTGCCGCTCGTTCATTATACTGGTTTGAGATCCCAGGCCCTGACAGCACGCCCGCCAGCCATGAAGCGCCAGCCGGCCAGGCCGACAGTAATGTGAGGCACCAGGCCCCGTCAGCACCTCCGGCAGAGCCGGCCAGGCAGTTCGTCACTCGTCGTCCTCCTCGAGGCTCTCTATGGTGCTGCCCACCATGTCCTCCCACCGCCGCTGCAGCGCCGCCTGCGCCTCCTTCCGCGCCTTGAGCTCCGCCACGGCTGCGACCACCTCGGGGTCCTGCAATTTGTGGGGCGGGGCGAGCGGTCAGGTGGAGTGACGGGCGGACAGCTGCATTTCCCGGGCGACTGCAGGATGCACTTCAGCGCCCTGCATGGAATGACTGCGACCAGCCGCGGCGCGAGGCGCGCTGCACAGCAGCATCGTCGCTGCAAGCCTTACCGTCTCGGCCCACGGCCGCCTCCCTGGCCTGCGACACGACTGCAGGCCCGCTGTCACGCCGTCACGCCCCACACACCTGGTTTGTCAGCCCCCGCTCTTCTTTCAGCGCCCGCACCGCCGCGCCCTGCTCTGTCACCGCCGCCTCCGCAGCCGCCAGGTCCTCTTCAGTGGGCGGCAGCTCGACAGCTGGCGGCGCGTCACCCTGGACGGTCACCAGTGACCCATCCTGCAGGGACGCACGCGGCCGCCACGTAGAAGCCAGTCGAAAATCGATACAAGCATTGCTAGCAACAGCATTTTTTTCATGCGACCACCGTCCCCGTCAGCACCTGGTCGACGCCAGCACGCGTCGCCCGGACATGAGCATCCAGGTGGAGAGTTGATCTCAGATCACACCAGATCGAGCGGCCGGTAATCTTGAGGCCCTCACCTCCTCCTCGTACTGCGAGAAGACCACGGCCTGACCATACAGGTCCCCAGTGATCTCGGAGACGTTGAACAGCCGCCCCCCCTTGATCTTGAACCGGCGCCCCTTGAGCGAGCGCCGCCACCCCTCGCAGTTCTCCACGGCGCCGGTGGCCGCGGCCTGCTGCAGCAGAGTATTGCGCTCCTGCGGGGGCGAGGGGTGCGGGAAGGGGCGGGGCGGCGCTGCTGATTGCCTGGACCACTGCCCAGGAGCGTCAGGTGCAATTGGAATCCCCTTTCTGCCCAGGCTGCCTGGGCACGCTGCTGGAGGCAATTAGAAAGGGCCCAGCCAGCCGCCGTCCCAGCTGGTCCCTTGCGCAGCCTTGTCCCAGGGCGCGGCCAGGGCGCCGCTGCCACGGCTGCCTTCGGCTCCTCGGCTGCGCGCCGCGACGCTCTACATAGCGCCTACAACTGTCCAGGCGGGCCCTCGTGACCTCCTCAAGCGTGCAGAAAAAAATTCGACTTGACGGCCTCCACCTCTTACTCAGTCCATTGTAAAGCGGCGCGCTGTGCGCGCGGTCCCAGCCGGGCCCGCCGCACCTCCTGCACCGACTCGTCGCCGCTGATGCGCGAGGGCGCCCCCACCAGCTCGTCCCATGTCGCGTCAAACAGCCGCAGCGCGGCGCGATTCGCGTACACGAAGGTGGGGTCGTCCACGCCGTCCTCGAAGCTGTTGTGGGCCAGGCAGACAAAGGGTGCCTTGTAAATCGCTTCTGCTAGGTGCTGAAGGTCGACGGTTATGAGGTACCTGTTTGGTTGCAGTGCGGGGTGTTTGGGGGTGGAGTGATGGGGGCGTTGATGGGCGGGGCCGGCTGGCGATGCACGCAAGGCCAGGGTGCGAGCTCGACCGCCGCCGCGGTGCGGGCCCCGCAGCTGCCTGTGACGTGGGGTGCATGCGCGTAGTGTTTCGGGGCCCATGCTCCTGCGTCTGATGAGGGATGCGCACTCTTTGTAGGCCTTCCAGTAGCTTTGGCAGATGGACAGCAGCAGCAGGTTGATCTCGGGGTCAGCGTACTGCAGGCACGGTAGGCGGGCAGTCACGGGCCGGTTGTGGGGGCTGCTGACCGACCGGCTCGCTTGGTTGGGGTGAGGTGGTGACGCCTGGCACTGCCGGCCGCCTGCGGCGAGGGCGAGCATGGAGCGTGGTCCTCCAAGCAACCGCCCGTGTCCCCCCGAACCCGCACCTGTGCGGGGGTGGCGAGCTCCTCCAATGCGGCCCCCTGTCCCTCGGCCTTTTTCTTTAAAAGTCCAGCCAGCGCGCCGCCGCCCTTTTTTTGGCCGCCCTTCTTCTCCTTACCGCCGCTACCGCCTTTCTTGGCTGCGTGCACGGCGAGCGCCGGCGTGCGCGACCATTGGTGCCGAGCCGCCCGGGAGCTACCGCAAGCTACTGAGGGTGCCTGGCGCAGGAGCATTGTCGCCTATGTGGGGGTAGCCAGCTGCCACAGCCGTCGACAATGATCAGATCACACGATCGACAACAATAATCAGGCAATACTTTAAGGAATCGAAGCACCGTCATTACTCTCTGTACGTACAAGTTTTTAAGAACAAGCAAGACATTATACTGCGAACAACACAGCATTCGAAACACGAGGTAGTCACCCCGGCCCGTAGCGGGCCAGGAGGCCCAATATGGCGCGGACAAAGGTGATTTTGATGGACGTGGGACGTGGGGGCTTGCCTTGGGCGATCTCTGCGACCAGCCACAGCGCACCGGGGTGTTATGAAGCCTCAGCATGCCCGGGAAGGTGCTTCATCGGCACTCCAATCAAGATTGTTTTGGAATAGGCGTGGGTTACTTCTGCACAGCTCGGCATGTGTTGTGCCCACTCGCATGGCGCTTTTGGCGCGTCCCTGGCGCAGCGCATGGTGCAGCGCTGCCTGCGCCTTCCGCTCGGCTAGGACCGCCAATCAATGCCTCAGTTGCACAAGCGCTTGGCGAGGTCGGCCCAACGCGGAGTTGATATCTGCATCGCGGCCGCGCGCGCACCGGCTTGTGCTTGCCCGCAGCAAGTTGCGCGCAAATCGACGACCACCAGCAAGAAGAGCAAGCTGCTGGGTGCCAAGTCGACCCTGCCAGCCAAGAAGTTGGCCCCAAGGAAGTCAATCACACCTGTGGCCGTCAAGAAGCCGATCAAGAAGGCGGCGCGGAAGTCCGCGCCGCCGCGCGTGCCGGAGTCCGTGCCGCGCGTCAAGCGGCCGGCGCGCCATGGCGCCAAGGCGCTCAAGGCAAGCGTCGAGGCACAGGGAGCGGCGGCGGCGCGGGGCGGCCTGGACGGCACCCTTGGCAGAGGGCGGCAGGACCGCACGCTGCGCACAGATCCCCACACATGGGCGGTCGAGGCCCGGGCATCGCGCCCAGGCCCGCAGCAGCACCCGCGCTCGCCTGCGTTTGCTGGGCCGGCGGCGCCGCGCCTCCATGCATGCCTCCCCGCCTCCCTGCGCCGCGCCCACTCCGACCTCCCTGGCCTGCCGCCATGCTAATGCGCAAGCTGTGCCTGCCACTCATCGTCCCATGCTGAAGTTGTGCGTCTGCGCACCGCTCTGTGCGTGCTGTGCCCTGTAGGAGATCAAGAAGTACCAGAAGACGGGCGACCTGCTGATTCCCAAGGCCCCATTCATGCGCCTGGTGAGCCCTCTGAACATTCCTGCCGGCGTAAGGGGATGATGGATGTGTTTCAGCGCGTGGGAGCGCCGCCGGGCCCAGGCAAGGCCCCCTTGCAGCTGCGCCGGGCCCGTCCTGGTGGCTGCAGCCCGGCCCTGGCTGCTGCCAGGCGGCCGGCCGCTCGAAGCGCCCGCACGCAGCGGCCGCCCCTGCACGCGCGTCACCACCGGCAAGGCCGCGGCTCCGCCCCCGGGCCGACCTCAACGAGCCGCCCGCTTGTCAACCCTTGACGGCTCTGGATCCAGGCTACGGCGAGCCGCATCGCTATCTCCCTCCCCCCGACGCCGACCACGCCAGGTGAAGGAGGTCACCCAGAATGTGGCCGACTCGAAGGATCTGCGCTACAAGCTGACCGCGGTGCAGGCGATTCAGGAGGCGGCTGAGCAGTACCTGGTGAGCCTGCGGACCACGGCCGCCCTTGCTTGCCGGGGTGGTGGGGTGGGGTTGTGGCAGGAGGGGGTCCTGCAGCACTGGAGTGGCTCAAGGGGGTCCACATCGCAGCTGTGATGCAGCACGCCAAGACGAGGGCAGGGCGTGGTGCCTCAGCCTTGGCACAGCTCCTGTGAGCTATCAGATCGCGCCCTCCTTGGCGAATGCACCCTTCAGCTGGCATTGTGAAGTAGCAGCTCCCGAGCCCCACACCCGCGTGCTTGCCGCCCTGCAGACTGGCCTGATGGAGGACGCGCAGCTGTGCGCCATCCACGCCAGGCGCATCACTTTGTTCGTCAAAGACATCCAGCTGGCGCGCCGCATCAGGGGCGAGCGGCCGCTCTGAGTAGCACCCTGGGTGTTGCGCTGCGACGCAGGCGCGGCTTCCTCGCAGGCGCACGGAGGGCGGGTGGTGGCGCCTGCGAGGACATTAGACACGCGGCTGACACATGCATCGCGCAGGGCAGCCGCTGGCCCCCTGCTTCCTCTGGGTACGTGCCAGCCTGACCACATTCGGCCGTATGCGCCCCTGCTGCCTGGGCTGCGAAGGGTGGTCCTCCCGGCACCACGGGCCCCAGCACCGTCACAGAGCTGCCTTGAGCGGATCGGTGTGGCATATGAAAGGGTGGCGAGCGAGCGATCGCATTACACGACTGCATGGACACTGATACTCATTATGACCCTGACGCGACTCATCTAGTCGCCTTTTCGGCGGCTGCACAAGTCTGTATGCTCAAACATCTGGCCCCACCCCTGCCTACCCTGTATCCCCTATCTTTCAATCGTCTCTGTAATTTTGACGCTCACTCTGCCAGCTTCCAGATCTGCATGCTGGGGTGGGTGCGTGGTGCAGCAAGAGCTTTCTTATTCAATGCCGCGGGGGGCCCCTGATGGATACCGACTGGTAGTCCGGGCAAAAGCACCTGCTCGGCTGGCAGGCGTGGCAGCCGCGGGGATCGGTGCATCAGGTCTCTGTGCAGCAGCTGACCGTGCCAAGAGCAACAAATCACAGCCGCAAATGACATAGGTTTACACGCCTCACGCCTGCACGATCTCCTGAAGCCCAGTTCACAGGGCATTAGTACAGGCGTCAACAATGCCAGGTGGCGGCAACGTCGCCATCAGGATCAGCGCACAATTACGGGATGAACGCGCTGTATGCGCTGTGCCAATGACACTTTTTGTGGTGTGCGATTATCACATCGCTGCAAGTCTTGACTGGCCGCCAAGCTGGTGTGCGGCGGAAGATGCTAGTGGTGACTCGATTATTCGGTGTTTGGGGCAGAAGCTGGTTTGAGGGAGATTCGTGGTTCGTCACAGACCGCAACGCAGTCGGGTCCCGCGGCTACCGGCAACAGTGCAAGATCATCGACATGACATTCTGATGCAAGGGATGCTGGCCTGCAGCAAACAGTCAGAGGGGCCAGGTGCCATCCATGGAACTCCGTCTCATGTGTTTTCACGCCTGCGCCCCCTCCTCCCCCTTGGGTGCCTCTGCAGGCTGCTCGGCCGCAGCGGGCTCCTGGGCAGCAGGGGCTGCCACGACCGGAGCGGGCTCCTCAGCAGCGGGGGCCTCAGCAGGCACGGCGGTCTCAGCCACCTCGCCAACTGTCTCCACGGGAACCACAGCGGCGGCAGGCTCGGCAGCAGCATGGGCCTCGACTTCAGCGTTGGCGCTTGGGGCGGCATCTAGGACAGCGGCAACCTTGGCGGCGAGGGCGCCAGCTGCCTGCACCTCCGCCAGAACGGGGTCCTTGACGGGTGCGGCGGCGGCGTCGGTGGCGCCAACCTTTGAAGTGCAGGCTGCGCGGGCAGGAGCGGGCAGCGCGAAATCAGGGTTGGGCAGGCAGTAGCGAATGGTGCATGTCGCTGCGCGATGTGCCTTCAGCCGCGAGCTTACATGTATGCGGTTTCATGCTCTTAGTGACCCTTTCATACTTCGAACCGCCTTCGTTGGTGTGGGACTCACCACCCATCCTGGTCGTTGATGCTGTGATCGCTCTCGAGGAAGGTCGAAGGTAGGCTAGATACGTTTCAATGAGATATTTGTACGGTATATCTTTCGTGGCTCGACCCGCGTGGAAAGCGAAACAAACGAGTCTCAACAGGCAGCGGTTTCATGGTTTCATGATTTGTGATGGACCTTACTACAGCACTTGTTCACACCAGTCTTGCTGATGCTATGGTCTATGCACAACTTGGCTTTTTCACATGCCTGACACCCCGCCTCGGCTTTGTAAGCTTACGATAACGCTCCGCTGCGCATCCCACGGCACCGACATGCTGGAAGGGCTTTCTGTCAACTGCTCATGTCTCGAATGAACTATTTCGTCGCTTCCAAACAATCCTTTGGAGTTTACGTACCGTAGTATGAGCTTGTACAGTCTTCGCGGTGTGCGTCGGGTGAAAAGCCCCAAGAAGGCCGGAATTAATCAAGTCCTTCAATTTGCTGTCTGTGTCGTTGGCAGGTCTGGAGGTGAAGGGGATACAGGTGCACACTGTACCGTACTGCGGGGGATGGTGGGGAATCAGGCAGACTCTGGCCTCTGATGCCCAGACTGTATAACAGGCCCCATTAAAAAAAGCCCAAAAATCTATTGAGGCCAGTAGAGCTACCTTGTCCAGCACCGCCTGCGGTGTCAGATCAGCACATGATTGGCTGCAAACGCCCAGCCAATGCTCCCAGGTGTGCATCATGCACAGCCAACGAGAGTAACAGCTAAATCTTGCGTATGCGCCACCAAAAGCTACGCGGCGGGCGTCACCTCAGCGCAACAAGGAAACTGGTGAGGCTGCAAGCCGAGCGGTCAACGGTCCAGGAAGTGCTGGACTGAGCCCTGCCCCGCCATTGACACCTACGTTATCGTGTGCTTGGTTTCACTATCCTCTGAACGCAACCTTTGGCTTCCTTGTCATGATATGGCACAGTTCCATCAGATCGCTCTGCTAGTACTGTCGTGAATCAAGCTTTTAGCAGGGGACGCGCTAGTGACAGTCTAAAAAGCGCTGTACTTCACAGCTGTCACAGCTGTCTCCAGCTCAGATCAACTCGTGCCGGGTCCGGGCCAGGCTCTAGAGGACGACCATGGTGCTCAGAATACGTTTAGCACGCTTCGGTCGCCGGGTGCGCCTGGTGGCAATGGCAGCATCGCTCGCACAAAGTCGCTCAATGGGGAGAACAGCTGTATGCGCCGCCGCCGCGCGAAAGCATGTGTGCTGCATCACACCCGTACTTGGCGGCCCCTTCCCTCTTCTTGCCGCCACTCCCGGCGCTGCAGAACTTGCCATTCTATCGGATTGTGGTGGCGGAGGCAAGGTCAAAGCGAGACGGGCGGCCCCTGGAGCAAGTCGGGTGGTACGACCCCCACCCAGGTGAGGCTCATGAATAAGCTCACTGAAACTGGCGGCGCATGCAAACACGCGGCCGCTCGCTTGGGAAACCGCCTGTCCGTGCCTACCAGGCCAAATTTCTCCGCTAGGGAGTTCCCCAATTGGCAGTTGGCGGGCATGGAACAATGACGATGGCAGGGAGCAACGGCCGCTCCTTCCCTCCTGCCCTTGCGGTCCCCCTCCAGCGCCCGACGGCAACAAGCACCTCGGCCTTAATTTTGACCGCATCAAGTGAGCCAGCGCAGGCCCCGCACAGCCGCGCCGGGTCGCGTGCGTGCGTGGCGGCGGCCGCGGCTGGGGGGTTCGCAGCTGCGCGACCTGCCGCCCTGCGCGACGCGGCGTCGTGCCTCACCTGTTTCAGAACAGATCGACGACCGACCAGTGCAGGCGCAGTGACAATTATTGTGATATCAAGCCCTTGAAACGGTCAGCCCAGCCTCGGGCTGTTCTGGTGTGAGACCTGTGCATCCACAATATCCCTGTGCTCCACCCTGGACGAGCCCCACCCACCTAACCCCTACTCCCCCCCCCCCCTGTCCTCTTGCTCTCAAGGTATTGGATGGGCAATGGCGCCCACCCCTCTGACCGCGTCACCTTCTTGCTCAGTAAGGCCGGACTCATCCCCCCGCCGCCTCGGCCGCCGGCGTTCCCAAAGCCGGAGGTTGCGGAGAAGAAGAAGTGAAGCGGCTGAGCCATAGCAGCAGCAAGGCAACGGCAGCAGCTGGGCGGCAGCAGCGGCAGGGGTGGCAGCAGCCGCGACAGCAGCGGCAGCAGCAGCAACGGCAGCAGCGGCGGGG
>NW_014013398.1:13651-17664 GCF_000611645.1 Monoraphidium neglectum | reverse complement strand
GCCAGGGGCAGGGCGTCCACCCCCACCTGTGCAGAAGATGTCCAGCAGCCGCCACAACAGGCGGGGCTACGGCTGGGCGATCGCGTGGGGTGCGAACTGCCTCCTGGCGTTTGTGTGTGGAGAGTTTCTCGTTCATTCCTTGCTTACACGCTTGGCGCCGCACAGGCGCTGTTGACCACCTAGATCCACGCTGCAAACAGCAGCGCACGAGACGCAAGTGTGCCTGATGTGCAATGTGATGCAGCAGGACACCAGGAAGGCGCGCATGTGCCCTCTGCATGCGCAGAGCCATGACCATTGTGTGCCTCAGGGCAAGGTTGGAAACTTTCGGGTGGATACTCGCCAGTTCCCATTGACTGTGGTGGCTCGGCTGTCGGGGTGAGAGGCTCTTGTCAGCAGCCGCCGCACCGCTGCTGACAGGCTGCGCGCACTGGGCCCTCTTCCCCCTGAATTGGCAGCAAATCGACTGGGTTTTGTCATGCATGGGCTGCAGCAATGCAGGGGCAGCCCAGGTCCTGGCATGCTGCTGAGGCTTGTCCGGTCAGGTTTGCTGGATGCAGTCGTCGCTCTCTACCGCGTGACAGGCAGCACTCAGCGTTCCGCACAGGACAACGAGTCACTCGTAGGGTGGGAGCAAGCAGGAGTCCTTAGCAGGAGGCGTGTGTACGGTTGCGGTCTTCAAACGGCTTCGTTGTAGAGGACTGGTCAGTCTAGAAAGGCTGGCACGTTGGGGCGACCTGGCACAAAGTACTAAGCCATCAGGTGCTTGATTGAAGTACGCACACATCCAGTCAAAGTCGAGTGCAGATCTTGGCGGGGAGGGGAGGGGTGCGTGCTTGGCGGCAGATTAGCATTGTGCGGCACGGCCAAAGACCCCGTAATTCAACCAAGTGGATTTCGGCACCGGTGCGGCTTTTGCTGGGAAGAAATGTGCAGACACGCGGGCGAGTTTTGAAACGCTGCACAAGAGGACAGCGCAGAAACCAAACATACCCTGTCTGCATGCACCTGTGCATGACCGCCCATGCCCATGCCCACGCCCACGCCCGGCGCCTCCATAGCAACAAGTGAAGAGAAGGAAGCAAGCAGAACCGTGTGCCCACGATCCGGTGGCAACGGCGGCGCACTGACAGTCCGGTTGGGCGCTGCACCCAGGCAAGGCGGAGCTCTTAGACCTGTCGTGTGCATGCCTTTGTCAAGGGGAGGGTGCGCATGCAAGATAAAAAGCGTCAGCTAGGACTCCCCCCAGTGTCCGCAGGCCCCGCCTGCCTCACGCCAGGCCAAAGCGAAACAACGCAGTCGCCCCACCAGCAGCCGGCGTGTGAATTGAATTGTGAATTCCGCCTCACCAGGCGTGGGAAAGAGGAGGAAGAGAATATGAGAGGCGCATGCTTGGCCCAAATGCAGGCCCCTGGATGCTGACTGAGCATACAGGCGTGACCGCTCAAAGCTGGGAGGCGCATGCTGTCGATTCAGACACAAGAAAAGGGATGCATGCGTGCGCCAAGCAGGCGCAACTGCAGGCAGCAAGGTCACAAGAACTGGGTATTGAGCCGACCTAGGGGTCAACGTACCTACTCGCGTAAAGGAGTGAGAGGGTGTGCACACACATGCGTGTGCGCGCACTCGAGGGCATGGGTGTACGACATGCTTGGCTGACAGGCGGAAACGGCCCATCCGCTCTCCGCGTCACGCGCCGCTGTTCCTGAGGCTGAGCATCATCTCAGCCACCTGCGCATCAGACTCCACCTCGCCCCCGTCATCAGACGCGCACGGCGGTGCAGGGCAATGCCCCTTCCCTATCTCCTCCTTCATCGACTGCCGCGCGGCCTGCTGCCGCGCCCGCTGCTCCTGGAACAGCTGCTGCTGCGCCAGGTGCTGCGCGGCCAGCGCCTGCAGGGCGGCCACCTCCAGCCGCTGCTGCCGCGCCGCCTGCTGCTGCGCCTGGTGGAGCGCCTGCTGCTGCATGTGCTGCTGCGCCAGGGCCGCCACGAATGCAATAATCACGTCGGCCTGCGACACATTGACTCCGACGCCACCAAACAGCGGCGCGCAGGTCGCCGAGGGCACACTACCCGGGGCTTGCCATGAACCGCCGCTGCTGACGGCGCTGCCTCCATCGCTGCTCGGGCCTACGCCCCGGCCGACGAGGGACGGCGAGCCGCGGCGCAGCGCGAGCGGCGTGTTGGTGCCGCTGCTGGGGGCGGGGCTGCCCTGGGAGGGCCGCGGGGCGCCCTCGCTGATGGGGGATAACGCGCTCTCCCCAGCAGGAGCAGCCGCAGCAGCAGCAGCGGCAGCAGCAGTGATAGCACCAGCACCCGCAGCAGTAGCAGTTGCAGCAGCAGCAGAACCAACGCGTGCCTCCTCTCGTGCTTGCGTGCCCCCGGTGCTTGGCCTGTGCCGCTTGGTGGGCGAAGGGATGGCAGGCAGGAAGGGTGCGCCGGCCAGCGGCGACAGCGGGGGCGGGGCGTGCACCCCGCCAGCGACAGAGCCGCGTGATGTCATCACCATCGGGCTGCCGTGGTTTGGGGGGTGCCACTCTGCGTCGCTGTCGCCCTTGTCCGCCGTGCCGCCGCCAGTCACTGAGACGCGCCGCTTGGTGGCCGGCACGCGGAAGGCCGGGATGCCGTGGCCAGCCGCAAAGGCGCTGAGCTCGGGCGGCGCGGCGTGACCAGCGGCCTCACCCTCCGCCTCATCGTCGTCCTGCTGGTTGTAACTATCGTCGCCGCCGCCATATTCGCAGTCACCCTCCTCGTAATCATCCTCGTCACCCGCCGTCTCGCCGTCATCAAGGTGCTGTCCCTCGCGCGCCGCCGCAGCCGCCCCCCGCGGCACCGCTGGCGCGGGGCGCGGGTGCTGGGGCCCGCGCCGCTGCGGGGGCAGGTACTCCGGCTGTGGCGCCGTGGGCAGTGCGACGCCGACGTCCACCATGTACGCGCGCAGCGCGAGGCCCACCCCGATCTCGTTGCGGTTGTTGCCGCGCGTGGTGTCCTTGCGGCGCAGGGTGGCGTTCCAAAAGTTCTTGATGGCGTTCTCGGTGCGGCCGGGCATGATCTTGGAGATCTCGGACCAGCGGTTGCCGTACCTTGGGTTGAGGGGAGGGGTTTGGGGATCATTTTTGGTGAAGGTGTTTGGTTGGTTGTGAGATCAAGGTGGGCAATGCTCGCAGTTTGGGGGCCCCACCAGGCAGCTCGATTGCCGTGCCGTCTTGGAGGCGGCCGGTGCCATCAACGCCCCGCCTGTGCGATGGAGCCCACAAGGATGGGATGCTCCGGCCAACCATGTGTTGCACCGCCTGCATCCCCCCAGTCAAAGCCCGCGCGGCCCTCACCTCCTGTGCAACTGCATCAGCAGCTGCTCCTCTGCCAGGGTCCAGGGGGTCTTGTTGATGTCGGGGCGCAGGTGGTGGTTCCAGCGCTGCAGAGGAGTGTGTGAGCGCGTGTGTATGTGTGCGTATGTGTACGCGCATGTGTGTGTATGTGAGTACGTGTCTGTGTGTGAGTGTGTGTGTGTGGGGGGGGGTGCTTGCCTGCGTGCGTGTGCGCGCGCCGCGTGCGTGCTTGTTGTGGGGGATTCCATGTTGCTGTCTTCTGCCACAGGCAGGATGACAGAAGCAGTGGCAATGCGCGCAAATGATCAAGGGCAATCAGGTGGAGGGCACAGCAGCATCCACGCGTCGCAGGTGTATCGCAACCACAGCTCTTGCAGCGCTTCGCCACCCATGTTCGGGAGCCAAGCGGCCCGCCCTTGACAAAAATCCTACATATGGCAGAGGTGGGCGGCACCAGCCCTGCATGTATGCGCTCCCTCAATTTCATAACATAATTCCCTGTAACCTCATTCTATAGCACACTAGCCCTGCGGGCGCCCACCTCGCGGCACTGCTTGCCCACGCGCCCGAGATCCTCGTGAGTGCCGATCATTTTGTTGAGGTCGCGCGCAATGTCGTTCCAGTTGCCCTCGCCTTGCTGACGGACCAGCCTGCGCGCAGGTAGGTGACAGAGGCCCGGGCG